>NC_048408.1:7688362-7741038 GCF_013103735.1 Etheostoma cragini
AAGCCATTAACATCACTACCTTGGAGCTTTTCAGCCATAGAGTCCGCCCTAATTTCTTTCTCGTGTTTGTTGACATAACGTAGTGCATATTTATAACTTGCATTAGTACGCTTTTTTAGTTCCAAGACTGGCCCCTCTCTCGGCCTGCCTGCCTGAACCCAAGCCTCAAATGCAGCCTTCGCTTCAGCATGATAAACTGCCACATATCTATTCCACCCTGGCTTGATGATCTTTCTTTTATAAGGATAGATAAATAATGGCCTGCTGGCCTCATACACAGAACCCACAATACGTTCATACGTAGTACAAAGGTCATCATGGTGAGAACTAATGTTACAATTTACATCAGAACACAAAATGGCATCCTTGGGCAGATATATATTGCTCAAAAGTACATCAGATCTACTGCAGTATGAGCACAGTTGTTCATTAGTTACCTTAGACCAATCCAGTTTAGCCTTACGGGCCCCATTAGCCTCCTGAGACATCTCAGGAAGGCTAGCACAGTCAAGTGACATGGTAAAAGGAATGTGATCAGACATGGATGCCTCATACACAATCTCTATAGAACTTAGGCTAGAATGAGCATAAGATGTACTGATGCAGTGATCAAGCCATGATGTGGTGTGCCAGGCCTCACTTATATAAGAGTAGCTATCTGCAGGTAGGAGCATTTGGCTCAGCCATGTTGCCCAGCCAGCCCTCTTGTGTTTTGGGTTCTACAAAGTACGTAAAAGAGACAACTTTAACTCCTACACTCTATCTTAGTGTACAAGTCAATGCATCTCACTGTCAGATAACTACATCAGTATTTGCAAACATTAACCTTTTCACTTTATTATCATCCTGGTCAGCAGAATTTCCACAGAATTGTAACATTAACCCTACTATACATTTCAAATTTAGCCTTTTTCAGAATTGTGAAGTTACAATTAGTTTGATGGGTTAGCTAAATATAAACTTCGTGGTAGACATAAAGCAGAAACCGTAAACTGATGCATTGAGGTAACTCCCAATCACAGGATTTTCCTGGTTCTATTTAGACCTAATGCTATAGGTTAGCCTTGTTATCTGTAGGCTATTATGTAATAACACATAGCAAATTCCACTTTAATAACAACAATGTTTTAAGTTTTACGTTACGGCCTTTCCCGATAACTGCTTTTACCTAATTTAGGACACAACTTGCGTAGCTAACTAGCAAGACCTCAAACCAAAAAGAAAACCAAAAAGAAAGTTCAAACCATTAGCTAACACCGATAACGTAGCTAAGCTAGCTAGCTGAGTGTTAAAGCTAGTGTTGTAACGTTTACGTTAGCTGCTGATGGCATTACGATATATTTATTAATCTCCGTGTAACGTTAAAATAAGGCTACTTACCAAGACAAACGTGTACATTACATAACCCCTCCTTTAACGTTGAAGAAACGGAGACAAGACAGTGGCGTTAGTTAATGTGTGAAAAAGTCGGGGCGAGGGGGGGAATCACAGTAGGATCCGTGTAACACTTTAAATACGTTAAAGTGTAGCTACAACTCCAAAGAGTCCTGTCCTGAAACGTTTTCTCAAGGCTCACGTTTCCGAGCTGTAAAGAAGCGACATTCTTTGAATATTCGTTAGGGAACTCATCCCTGAATGGCTAGTACATGTTGCCTGCTTTGATTGGGTTGGTTAGGTTTACGCAAGAGGAGGGTTATAATCAGGCAAGAGGAGTGGGATTGGTTACAGTTAGAGTAAGAATGTTAGGGTGAGCCAATCAGGGATGAGTCTTCGCCTACCATCATCTTTCAGTCAATAGTCGATGACCGGCACTGGAAACAACAGTTCTGTCAACTGTCAAGCTAAGCGTTTAATCTGCTAACTGTTTCAGCTGGACTTGTAGGCTGTTATATTGTTGGGGAATTTAATTTATGATAAAACATTGTAATTCATAAACTACATGTGTTTTGTGTAAATAAATTTAAATTTGTAAAATAACTAGTAGCCTAACTACAGCTGTCAGATTGAAGTAGTGGAGTTACAAGTACCATATATCTCTCTGAAATGTAGTGGAGTAAAAGTGGAAAGTGGCATGAAATGAAAAGACTCAAGTAAAGTATCCACTACTGTAGGCCAAATAGGTAAAAGTGGTCACCTAATTACACATTTGACATGTTTCACACCACCAGCCCTCCGTTTCCTGACGATGTGAGATATCACATCATCATATCCTATCCTATAAAACATATATTTTGGAAGTAAGAGTTCCTCTGTTCAGATTGATACATTTCAAAATCACATTATGCAGAGTTGAATGGCTTCGTGGTGCATGATGTTGAAGGCTGAAGTATTTTGGCGTTTTTCCACTGTGTGGTATCTACTCGACTCGCCTCAACTTTACTCGTCTTTTTTGGTTTTCCATTACAAAAAAAAGTCCCTGGAACTTTTGCATTGAGTACTTTAACTTTTAATACAAGGTACATTTCCCTGATGATACTTACATACAGTATGTTTACTTAAGTGAAAATTTCAATGCAGGACTTGCAGAGTATTTTTACAGTGGTATTAGTACTTCTCCGTAAGTAAAGGATCGGAATACTTACTGTTGGCCTATACCCTGTAAGCTACAGCTGCATGATGGGGATTTCCATTGTGGTTAGTGCTGTAGTAAAATCTCTTGAATGTGAAACCTAAAAACTGTCTGTCTGTAGACTGAAGATAAACATGGTCAGAAGCTGTCACACAAGTTAATAAAGGGAAATCATTTTAAGGTAAAAGTCCATGAAAACTGTCCATGCATTTTTATTTGAATAGGAAACTTAATATTTAAGACTGTTTTCCAATACCAAACTCCTGCAAGTGTACCATCCCACATCTTAACCTCAATCCTTAATGGATTATTTGTTCATTTCAGTCACTTCTTAAGCACAAGTAAAATAATTTAACAATCCATTGATTGTGCCAGAGGCTAGATTAGATTTTATTGGGATTTGTCTTCTCCCCTGACATCATGCCAAGCAATCATCTCACTCATATTAAAAGTTAAAGGGTTCATTATTAGATGTGGACAGGAAAAATGTGTGTAAATGAATCAGTCATCCGTTGTTTAATCATCAGGCAGTGTACAGAGCATCAACATCTTCATCATACTTCTAGCTCAATTTAATTTACATTATACATTATTATTATTATACATTGCTTTCACTTTTCAGTGACATTGTAAATATAAATAGCCATCCTTATTATTTATTAAATACAACCTTTAAGCAGCTCTTTCAAAAGATAATGTCTGCGTGATCTGTAATAAAAGGGGCCCTGTGGTCTTGTAACCAAACAAAAGTTATGTTTACACACCAAAAATATCATTAGATCTAACAAATGTGTGGAGTACATTTTCTTCATTATATAACATTTGCAAAGCAGATTTTTCTTAAAAGTTTGAAACCTGCAATGTTGGCATTCATGTGTTACTAGCAACTACTGTGCTTCTTCTCTGCCTTTGTTGGCAGTTTTATTTATCTGTGCATGTGTGCCCTTATGCGTGTTAAAAATAAAAATAAAAACATCTCCATAGCCCTATAGAAGTCAAAACTCTACAGATTACCTCTAAGTCATTACATCATTCCTCTATCCAAAAACTAGTCTTGCATAGCCAGACTTTCCTCCCCAGCGCTGCTAAAGCTTCATTTTGTACACAGTATGCAACTTGTGTCAGTGGAATGTGGATAATTCAGGAAGCTAAAGTATTGTGCTTGTATAACTAACATTAGCTTACTAACAGCTAACTTTTCCTCTCTGGTAGACAATAGGTGCTAAATAATAATTGAATAAAATGCTTAAATGTTATGTTTTTAGCTAGCTAAAGGCAATTTGTTGAGTTGTTTTTCCACTGGTGGGGGCTGGACTTAAATGCGCTCTGTCTCTGTGGTAGGATGGAGGTCGGCCGTAGCAGGACGTGACTGGCCATTGTTCATAAAAGAGACAAACCAATCATGTGATATCTGTCTGTGAGCCGGTCAGCCAAAGATCAAGGATGTGAATGACTGGTGTTCACATGAAAGACACACAAGTGGGCCAATCACATCATATCCCTTCTCTCTACGGACCAATCAAAAAGCAACCACAAAAAAGCGTTCAACCAGCGTGCAGCACATGCCGCCCCCATCCATAGACCGGCCCACGAGGAAATCTCAAGTTTCCAACTGTGAGTGTTGTGTTTAAAAGGTTAGGAATAAATGACCTATTGTTGTGGGATATGTGAATATGTGCATCCTGATTAAACCTGAATTTAATTTTAGTTGTTCAGGCTTTTATATGCTGTGTTATAAATCTATCATCTTCTCACAGATCCAGAAGTTTTGATCAGTACATGGTATATCATTCCAGCTGTTCTCCCTTTCAAGAAACCTTGTTTCTACACAGTCTTCATCTCTGCCTCCAAAACCATTTGGCTCCCCAGGGCTCCAGAAGCTGAAACCAAAAAACAAATAATTCCTTAACAAAGACTATACAAGTTGCATGTGATGGACAGGTTTAAGTAGTAAAATGAAAATGTTCCCTGTGATTCATTATAGATTGATTAATTCATCTAACAGAAAAATCTAAAAGAGGCTTTACAGATCCCATATTATGCTCATTTTCAGCTTTATACTATATATACGAAAGGAAGTGGAACCTCGTGGATGTAGACTAGGTTGCTGCCAGAAAAGGTTTCCATAATTAAACGTTCAAAAACCCACATACAGTACCTGCATTCACCCTCTGTCTCACCCTCTGTCCTGACGGCTCATTTAAAGGCACTGTTTTGTAGATTAAGCAAATTAATACTTTCACAGCATTTATGTAGCACCTGGACCTGCTTTACAACCCAAAAGGTCATGAAAACCTCACTCTCTACAACATGGGACCTTTAAGGCCTTTAGAGGTTCAGCATTTATGTATTGTGAATAAATGTGTGAACCTTTGGGTCAGCAGAGTGTCATCCACCCATTTCCACGTCCCGTTGGCTCTTTTTGGGGTCAGTCCAATCCATGAGACCTTATTAAATTGTCGTGTGAAATCCTTGTTGGCAGAGAAAAACAGAATTCAAAAATCAATGGAAATGGAACTGATTTGAATTCACCCCACACCAGGTGAACAGACATTCATTATGTGTTTCACTCTTTTTTTTTGTCTCTCTCAACAGTACAAATACACACAAACACACGTACACACACACAATATATATCTATATATAGATATATATGTATATATGTGTGTATGCATCACACATTAAGACACACACCTGCTCTGGTTTGCTGTTGATGATCACAAGGTCTGCGTCTCTCTGCAGACAGTCAGCTCTGCCCTCTTGCCAGGATGACTGCCTGGTAGAAAAGTAATAGAAACTGCGACGGAAATACACCCATCCTTGTTGCGAAAAGCGATCTGTTATGTATAACCACAAAAAGGACCTTAATATCTCAGAAATGAACATTGATGAATTACAATGAATTGACCAGTTTTTAAAAGGGATTTTAAATTGATTCATTTTAAATTGAATGCAAATGATGCATTCAATCTGGCACAAAATGCACTTTAAACTTGATCAAAGTGAAAAAACAACCGGATTGTAAAGGTCAGGGGATTTGAAGGTCCCATAATATGCAAATGTTCAGGTTCATACTTGTATTTTGGGTGTTGCTAGAACATGTTTTCATACCTTAATATAAAATATAAAAACACATTATTTTTCTCATACTGTCTGTCTGAATATACTTGTATTCCCCCTCTGTCTAAAACGCTCCATTTAAGTGCCTCTCTAGATTTTGAATTTTTCAAGTCAGTCCTAAAACATTTTGTAATTTACGTTTTTATATGCACTGTAGCTACCTGTAGTACACAGCATGACCTGTGTACTACTAGAACAAATACAGACTATCATTGGCCTTTAATCAATTAGTAGTGTTTTAAAGACAGAAATTGCAGGTTACTTTTTTGCTGCATAACGACAATCACTATATTTGACTACAACATCCCTAAAGGCATGTTTGGGTGTATTTACATCCATATGGGGATTATACTCAGGTGTCCACTTGAATATAAATTATGTGAAAATGTACCCTAGGTCATGCAGGACCCTGTACACACCTGAGGGTACAATTTTACATGTAAAATGTGAATATTTCAATGGATACTCCAAATATACACAAGACCTAGCCTGTTATAAAATATGTGTGGAGCTAATTCTCTGCTTTGATAGGACAGGCGCTCACTCTGACACTCTGTCCTTTGAAGACAGTACTTGGGATAGCAGCATTGTCTTTTTTTGACAAAGTTGGATTGCTTTTGGGAACTTCTACTGTCCAGCCTACTTTTAGTTTAAACATAGAGTCCGTTTCAGCCCCCCTTCCTTTCCCCTTCTCACACGGCTTTGGCTGGATTCAGCAAACAGGGGCTGAATTTTTTCTTATAAAAAAGAACAGTACAGAGTTTCTGAATACAGACTGTGTGCATTTATCTGTGAATTGAGCATTTATAATAATACCACTAATAATAATAATGTTTAGAAAAGTCACAAGTTCACTAATGTATCTGCTCATAAAACGTATTACTCCTGTACAATCAAATACAACTCTTCTGCTGTAAAATCTACTTTTATGACGCCTATGTTCCGTTTTTTTAACGGTCGTGGAGGTGGCTCATTATTGGTATGACGCAATCATACTTACCAAAGGTAATGAGTTTGCTCCTCAGGTTTGTGCAGTTGAACGCTGTGTCGGGTGTCTTACTGTAAAAGCTGTCTGAAAGAGCAGAAACACTTCATTGAAAAATCATGTGTAAAAAATAACATTACATTTGGCCCACATGCACTTGTGGCAATTTGGTGTTTAAAGGTCCCCTGACATGGTGTTTTTGACATTCCTTATGACCTAAAGATTCCAGACTGGCCCACCTGAGCTTTCAATTTCTCAAAGGCAGAGCAGGACACCCCGGGCTCGGTTTACACCTAACGCCATTTCCAGCCGCTAGGGGACTATAGGCAGGCTGGGGGAACAAATATTAATGTTAAAAAAAACTCATAAAGGGAAATCTTCATGCCTTTGGACCTTTAACACACGGGCAGGAGGAGATTGGGGAACCAAACGGTGAAGCAAGTCTGTAAAGTATGTGTAATTTACTGACAACTGGAAAATAAGCATGCATAGGACTACAGATGGAAAATTGTGACTTGGGCAAAGTAACGGGAAAGTCCCATCGCTTTCTTACTTTATCTGGAAGTATTGTGTTTCCTTTCTGGCGCAATTATGCCACTTGATTGCTCCTGATTTCACACTTTCCCAAACTTGTGTAACCCAGTATCACTGAGGTGTTGCTATGTCATTATTCATCAAGTGAGCCCTGATGAATTTATATAGTAATAAATAGAAACCCATCAGAGAGAAAGGGTCATGACTTGTATTATTCAACCAGATTTCTTTAAAATGTCTTAAGATACAGCACATTTTAAAAGAAAAGTCTAGGGAAACAGAACAAAAGTTTAGACCCTGAAATGATGCCCCCCCCCCTGGTGTAACCTCCCCATTGAAGTTTTTTTTTGCTGGTCCAGTGCAGCTCAACTGGCCCAGGCCGTTCATGCCTGGGACCAATGGAATCAGACAACACCTATGACAGAAGTGTTCACTAAACGATAGACCATAAATAATGCTCAGAATGCCGTGGTAGTTAAAGTTAAGAAGTTTGAGTAAACATACTGCAAGACTTAACTAGGTAGTCTTATGCATAAGGTTCAGATTTTCTTCAAGACTAACTATCTCGCCCTAACGCTAACAAAGTCTCTCCAGCAGTCTGACTGCTCCTATGACATCTGAAAAAATTTAATAAATAATTGGGAAATGCAAATTTGTGGGCACAATGTATTTATTTTTCCCACATGTCCCATCTGGGGCTCCGTAATAGTGTCCTCTTCTTATTCTTTCTCAAGTTCCTCTTGCACCTGTCCAACGCAATGTCTCGCACCTGCACCCAGTCCAGGCATCCTGTTTCTAATTGCAGCAACGTGAAAAGTCTCCACACTTCGTCTTTCCCTAGCATTTCTAGGCAGGAGAAACACAAAGTCATCTATTCTAAACCTGTGAACCTTTTTTGACCTATTGGTCTTTATAAGGCCTTTTAACTATGGCACTTCTAATTAGAAGTCATTTCCAGTATTTACGGCCATTTCATACAAAGACATTTCAAAGTGGTATAACATTTTCCTTCACCATCCACTGGGCTAGAGTGCTGTCAATCTGACAGTTGTGATTTCCATCGGGTCAGAGTGCTGTCACTTGGCTTCCTCTTCTGTCAATCTTCCCGGCCCTTGTCACATGACCAATTTTTCAAAATTCCTACACCATGGAACCAGCACAGGAATTGTTTTTTTTCATTAAAAGGGCGGGTTGAGCTTACAGAAAATGTGTATTGTATTTGGATATACTATTTGTTTTAAAATATAAACAAGTTAAATAAAAAATGAATGTTTTATGTAGAATTGTGTTGATCTATCCTTTCCAATTTTCCTAAATTTCTAAGCAGATTGTCTATGCTCCTCTGTCTGAACAAGCAGAGTGGAAAAAACACTCACAGAGATGCAGCGAAATGTTGACAGCAACTTGTAGGACACACAGCAGTCCAAAGCTCACAGCAACCAGTCTGTACAGTTTTCCACCTGTATGCAAAAATCAGACAGAAATATGCACACATGATAAGGTCCCGGGGTACTCGTCCAGGAAGCAGGTTTTCTGTTATCTGGACAACTTTGCTCTGTTGGCCTTTTGGGAGGACTCTATGTGATCCAGTGACCTGGTGTGTGGGTTTATGAAATGTGTGGATGTGTAGACCATCTCTGAAAAGCAGTATTTATAGTCAAAGTAAACCATGTCATTCAAACAGAATAAAACAAGAAATGCGAATGGCCTTCAGTGTAAATTACTTAATACACTGACTTCACATAAAAGCAGACCAATAATATTTTTACATGCGAACTTACAAATTGTAAAAGGGATAACTGATTGAGTCTCAAATTATAAATACCTGGGTTTATTACTAGAAGACAAGCTATCTTTTAAAACTATAGTGCGTAGTTTCTGTCGCCCCCATGAGGAATTCTAAGTTATGACAACAAAACAGTCGGGGCATCCACATGATACAAGCCTTCCGGGATCGTGCAAGCGCCCCCACCCCCCATCCTCCATGCAGTTAGCCAAGAAGGACAAAACATGATGAGGACTCTTCAGAAGAGGTTGTTATCTTCACTCAGGTTTCTGTGTGCAAAAGTCGCTGGTCGACACTAGTTTTTGAACACAGCCATACTGAGAAATCCAGAGAGAGCTGTGTGGAGCTGATAGTCTTAATTAGCTTTGTAGCAACTCATGTGGCAATGGCTTGAATGTAGAGCTGGGCGATATGGTAAAAAATCATGACCAAATACATCATTGTCTATGGTGATGTTATAGGGTTGACTATTGGGGCCTTCACAAAATATTAACACAATAGGAGTCATAATAAGTAATCACCAATAATGTACTGTGGATACGATGACTTAGTGGCCAAAGGCAAACAATAAAAAGTTAGAAGAGTCTGGTAAGTTCAGAAAATTACATCACTTATTGTATGCAGCCTTTATTACCAGGAAAAGACAACAATATCAATAATTTAAGACGACATCTTGTCTCATTAAGTATATCAATGTCTATATAATATCGATATATTGCCCAGCCCTACTTGAATGTAATGAATGTTAACAATAACAAAGAGATACACGACAAAGCTTTAACATCACATTGAGTGTCTTGGAAAAAAACTCTGGTTGAGGTTTGGTTTCTTTTATCCAAAGGATGACACTAATCAAACAACATTTTAAAATCTGTTGCTTGCTTTTTTAATGTAAAACTCTTTGTGCAACCTTGTAAAGAAGATTCTAAATCTCAGTGGGATTATTCCTGGTAAAGTAAAGGTTAAACACACAAACCAACATGGAAAAATTTATTCTTCCGTGTTTTAAATATTTTTTTTTTTTACAGTTTTTCTTGAGACTCTAAAATATACAATACATCAAATTTGAATTTAAAAGTGTATCCATATTGCTTGTTATGATAAAAGTTAACATGTTAGGGTTCTCAGTCTCACCAGACCATGCAGCAGTCGCTCCCCCGTCCTGGCCAACACTCCTGGCCGATGGTTCAGGTAGATTTACATAATCAGTGATCTCCGATTGCTCTCCATGGACAAACCTTGCCATGTTTTACCAACTGACTGAACAGTCACAGATGTGATAGTGAGTTACCAGTTTTTCTCAAAAGGACACTGATGTGTAATCCACTTCTTCTTTTACATTTGTCTCTTTGCCAACATCCTCATTTTCCCCTGACTGAGACAACTTTCCCATTTGAAACAAGATACTTTACATAATTCTCCTTGAGGGGAATTTGTAGGCCTCCATTGACACGAGAGCTGAAGAAGTAAATCTCCATATATGGGCGCCCGCTCTACCAACTGACCCATCCGGGAGCCCCAATTCTTCTTCTTGTTTTTAATTATGAATGAACTTCTACAGATAAACTGAGCAGAAACAATCCTTTCACCCTGTTTCGTCAATGTTTGATTCTTTAATTTGTTTTCCTTAAACAAACTGTTTGTTGTAAAAAGCCAATTAAAAAGCTACGAAAAGATAAGCAGTACACCTTGCAATAGCACTACCACATTGACTGCTGCTGTATTTCAATCAGGAGAGACATGTTTGCAGATATGCAAATAAGGTTGATTGTACAGCATTATAAATGTAAAAAAAAGAAAAAAAAGTCTTTGGCAATTAGACTCCATCGCTATATGAATATTTCGTATACACATTTAGAGAGGTAGAAAACCGTCATAACCCCCCCAATGGAGTCTAGACACGTGGCGATGACAAAGGAGCCCGAAGACCAGACCGAAGGAGGCTCCGGACCGGTCAGAGTAGATGACTGGAGGTGGAAGGGGGGGGGGGTTGGAGGGTAGCACTCTTTGCCCGTAGTGACAGCTGATAGCAAAGGGAGAAACAGGGAGAAACAGCTTTATAAAAGCAGGGTTGTGACTCTGTGATTGGCCCCTGAATTTTGTGTACGATTCTGATTGGTTTAGCAGGAAGGTGAACGCCGCCAACAGCTGATTCAAGTTAGATGGAGCATTGATTAAGAGTTAGGTCTTCCTGAAAGAATTGGAGATAACATACATGACTTTTAAGCCAGTTTGCTTCCTGGAGGCTGGGAAAACTAAGGTCTTTCCCCCAGGAAATGCGGGATACTTGGGCTTGTTCTAATACAAACCACAATCTTTGTCTTAAACTTAACCAGTCATGTTGGTGCCTAAAACTTAACTCTCAATAAAAACAAGTCAACTAGACATGCATGTCGCACTGTTGCTTGCTCTGGAGGAGACTACTAGAACTGTTGGGTCCTTGTAAATTCTGGAGTGTGGTCTATCTGTATAGTGTCTTGAGATAATTCTTGTTATGAATTGATACTATAAATAAAATTCAATTGAATTGAATTGAATATAGAGCGTAGAATAGATCATGCAACACTTACAACAATACTAACTACATACATTATACACTTACATTACATTTCAGTTCCTATATTCAGTTCTCCTTCTTTCTGTCAAGTCCTCTTTTCTTCAATCCATTATTGAACAAGATAATATTATGGCTCTGTTTGATTTCACTGTTCTGTCCATTCCAGAAAGTCACCCTACAAATTGAAATGCACACGCTTTTAAGAATAGTCGCACAAGAGGTTTTTTAAACAGAAATGTACCTCTTAGATGATGTCCCTTTTGTCTTTCCTTAAACCATATTTGTATGTTATCTGGTCAATTTGACAATATCCCAAAATTCCAATGATTGTGAATTGAAAAGGAGATGACTGCTTTGCTCATAATACCCCACAGGATTTATTATCCGGATGGTTCTTTTTTTTAAATCTTTGTAAGGTGCTCTGGTAGGTATTTCCCCAAATTTCCACACAATAGAACATATGTGACAAAATAATTATTCAGTAAATATGTCATAGTGAGCGTGTTGGGATTTGGGGTTCAAAATGTATCTTTTACTGAACATTCCAATGCTCCTGGCCATCTAAGAGCACAGATATTTAATGAGGGTCTTCCATCACAGCTTATGGTCAAGTACGACACTCAGAAACCGGTTTTCACAGACGCTTTCAATTTTTTTCATTATGGAAAACCAAATCTGTTTTTAATATGCAATTTCCACAAAAGTTTGTTTAAATTTAAAGGTAACTTATTCCAATGTATCCAAGTTTTAGATTAGATTAGATTAGATTCAACTTTATTGTCATCACACATGTACAGGTACAATGCAACGAAATACAGTTTAGAGAGTTTAGAGAGCCTCCGAGCCGCAGCTAGTGAAAGCGCTGCCACATGCACTCTGAAAAGGATTTATGCAGACAGCAGGATAATACAAGACATAACATAATGCACAAGACTACATACATGAAGGAATATTTGGTGTATGGTGTCTGTGGATGTGAGTGTGTGTGAGACACAAACTGTGTGGGTTGTTGAAAAACAGCTCAGTTCAGTCCGGCCTTGACTATGAGTGTGTGTGCGTGTGTGTGTGAAATGTAAGACAGACAGACTGCGCTGTGCAAAACAGCTCAGTTCAGCCCGGCCTTGAACATGGATTCGAGTTGGAAACACAAGAAAGAAAGAAAGAAACGAGGCAGTCAGACGGATGTGGGGTTGGATCGGGGGGGTGTATGGTGTGTGTGTGTGGGAGAATGAGTTGTGTGTGTAAATGTTTGCCGTCAGACTGTCTGTATTGGTAAAAGTTCAGTCCATCGGCGTGACCTTGGAGAGATAAGCCAGTGCAAGGGACAAGATAGAATGTCAGCTGCAAATTATTTTCCCGCTCGGGCAGAAGGGGGGGGGGGGGGGTCTGGGAAATAGTTGATTAATTTCAATCCAAATTTAGGGTGACTTGATGGAATTTGTACGAATCAATGTCCATCACTCAATTGTTACCGACCTCAGCGTCATACGAGCATCCGTATCACGCAGTGATTGCTGCAGTCCATCTACCTTCTCTGCCAGTCCGGTGGTTACACGAAGCAACTCTACCGACTGGGCCCTGTTGGTGTCAATCCCCTTCTGCGCTTCCACGGTCCGGTCTGAGATGTTGCGAGACAGTTCACAGGACTGGTCAGCCCTCAGATGTAAAACCTTCATCCTCTCAATCATTCCATGTAGGCACTCTTTAAGTTCCCCAGACAGCTGGTGGGTAAATTTAGTGGCGGCTGTCTTACCAATTTTCCGATAGATCAGCGAGACCCCAATTAATTTGTTCATTCTCAAGATGTGCTGTAAGTCATCACTGTAGCATAAGGGGAGACAAAACCACTGACTGGGCCAACCACTGACCACTGAGGAATGCCACAGCAAATACTACACATCAAAAGGCTACATGTGCAATTCCTGCTGCATTACTCTCTAATTTTAATACTGCAAATGAGTACAGTGTATTAAAAAATAAATTTCATCTGGCACAGTGACGCTTAAACCCTCCATTATTCAAATGATCACCAATAGATTATACAAGAGAAATATAGGACAAATAAAATGACATTACATTAGTCATTAAATAAAAACACAGCAACATGTGGCTTTGTTCAGAATAGTGAACTGCAGAGGGGCTGCTTAAGTGATGATAGCAGCTCTTTTGATCCATTTAGACACAGACCAATATATCAGCAACAGACACAACAATATATGTTATGTTGAAATTCAAAATGTCATCACTGCTGAGGTGATGACTCCAAATGTCCCGTAAGCTGGGACCAGTATCTTGATACAAAGCAGAAGTGTGTCACAACAAAGTAAAATTGCTTTTTCAGATAGTAACTTTAGATGATGGTTATCAGTTATGCTTAAGCAGTTGCAAAACGTTTTTTGTCAGGCATATTATCTCTTACACCAGTGCTTATCCTCTCCTCCATCTTTCTCCTGCAAGAATCACATATTATAACCAAGATAAGGAGATTGAAGTATTGTTTACAATACATGCAGTAGGGTGATCCTACTGTCTCCCTTTGAGCTAAGGAGTCCCTGACCTAAAAAGCATTACAGACCCCTGTTGTAATGTATTGTGTGTCTAGTGAGGACCCCGGGAAGAGTAGCTGACTGCTAGGGCATCGGCTAATGGGGCTCCTTTCAATAAAGAAAAAAAACACTAGAAAACGGGGAAAGTACCTGAATATTTTGAAGGGCTCCTATGACTATATACAGTATATGTGTGTGTGTAAATACATATATGTGTAAACAAATGTGTGTGTGTGTGTGTGTGTAGTAATGGGTCTTAAAAGAGGAAACACACTTTAATGATCAGAGGCGATCAGAAGGATGCAGCAAATCAATGTAGAGGATTAAGTAAATGAGCGACCAAGACGTGAGGGGACACACAGTCGGAAGTCATATCTAAGAGGTGATAAGACACATTATTTTATTGCATTATGTGGCCTATTGTTTAGTAAAATCGGTTCATAGCTGTCTCTGGTAAGAACATATGTAGGAAAGAGGAACAAAATGTATATGAGTTGAGTATTTGTGACAATTCTGACTTTAAACTCAAAACTCAACTACATTTTTATTTTAAACGTCTGGCCCTAATCCTCTTTCACAGACGTCCATGTTAACTGTTCAGTATATTATCAACGCCACAACCTTTGTACAACCTCAACCAAGTGTTTTATTGCATCATTTACATGACAACACACATGGCTCAGGAAGTTTTGTGATGTACATAAGTTGTTACATAATGGTAACAGTCTTGTGATATACATAAGTTGTTACATAATAGTAACAGTAATCCTGTCTTGCCCCATTAGACCCAGTGTAGTGGTCAACAATTTATTTTGGGGTAAAATCAGAGATGATGGCCATCAAAAAATGAGTTGTAATAAAACGTAACTATCCATTAAGGCAAAAATTAGCAAGCTATCGATTGCTGGTTAGTTTGGTTAGTTAACTTGATAAGCTTACTAAAAGTTAACACAGCCCCCTCTAATTAATCTAATATTTGTCTTTAAACACATCTTACTATTGATTGACTATTGATCCAGCAGAGGGAACTCTTTACGCCTGTCTTAATGTATGGATCCTGATAGCCAAACTTTATGTTATGTTTATCTAAAATGCAGACTCTTTATTGGTGGTCCATGTATATTGATTTTGCAGAGAGAAGACTCTGGAGAGAGAAAACTCTCTGCTGCTTTCTCTCAGCTTTGGGTTGCTATACATCATACAATCCATTCTCAATGTTTACGCCTGACATGTGAGTATGGTTTCTTGCCATTGTGTAACTTCAAATTTCCGTCAGAATGGATTCCCAAATTTCCTGTCAAACAAAACTTAACAAATATTTTATTTAAATAAAATAAAAAAGTATTTAAATGTAACTTTTCTTCTCTATATAATATCAGTGTATTAATGTAAGAAATCAACCCACTCGAACCTGGAGAAGGAGGGGAACAGGCTGAAGAAGAATCTGAGGGTTAGACATAGCTGGCTAACAGTACGTCAGATCAACAAGATTTTTGCCAGCTTTTGAGAGGTGTCGAGCCGAGCTGCCCTCTGCTCATTTGCATAAAGCAACTTGACGCCCTGCTTCTCCAAAGTCCCTGCAACGCTAACACATTGCTGCCCTCATAGAAATGAATGGGAAGCGTTGACAATGGACACTTACCCTTAGGCTTACGATTTTATGTTTAGTCATCGTGTGGTCACAGCAGTTTGGTCTCAATTTTTTAGACATTTGCAACCTTGCCATCTGTTGGTGGGGGTATTGGGGGATCAAGTCCCAGAATGTTTAGATGAGGTGATGTTAAATCATGGAAAGGGCATGAGGCTTCTGGCTATTATTTTATGCTTATGCAGAACCTGGATAATGGAGCCGGGACAGGCCACAAAAAGACACAGGAAAGGGATCTAATTATTAATAGGATGAACAGGAGTTACCCCAAGTGAAGATGTTTAAGTACCTTGGGGTCTTGTTCGCGAGTGAGGGGACCATGGAGCGTGAGATTGGTCGGAGAATCGGAGCAGCCGGTACGGTATTACATTCCGTTTATCACACCATTGTGACGAAAAGAGAGCTGAGCCAGAAGGCAAAGCTCTCAATCCACCGGTCAGTGTTTGTTCCTACCCTCACCTATGGTCATGAAGGCTGGGTCATGACCCAAAGAACGAGATCCAGGGTAAAAGCGGCCGAAATGGGTTTCCTCAGGAGGGTGGCTGGCGCCCCCTTAGAGATAGGATGAGAAGCTCAGTCATCCGAGAGGAGCTCGGAGTAGAGCCGCTGCTCCTTCGCGTCGAAAGGAGCCAGTTGAGGTGGTTCGGGCATCTGGTAAGGATGCCTCCTGGGAACGCCTCGGGATCCCCCAGTCAGAGATGGTTGATGTGGCTCGGGAAAGGGAAGTTTGGGGCCCCCTACTGGAGCTGCTGCCCCCGCGACCCGATACGGGATAAGCGGTCGAAGATGGATGGATGGATGAAAAGGGGTGGGACAGAATCTGTGGGAATCTTGAAAATATTTCACGCAATGTGAGGGTGTGCCTCATTTAGTTCAAGATTATGTATCACTGTTATTGGACTCCCTCCAGAATGTTTAGAATTGGTCTGAAAGAACCACCAAATTGCTGCAAATGTTAGACAGAGGACAGCACATCAGTTTATGTCCAGTTTATGTCCTGTGATAAGGTCCAAGAATACATGATAACCTACAGTATGTCTTGAAGGTTTGGATACTGAGTTATAGAGTCAATGTCATCTCACAAATCCAGAATTTTTCAACATTACACAGGTCATCATTCCAGCTGTTTAAAAAAAAAGAGTTGGATATTTCAGCACATTCTTCGTCTCTTGACATATGCCCATTTGGTTCAGAAGGCATCCAGTAGCTGTAAACCAAAACAAGATTTTTTTTTTTATTAAACATTTTATAGACAGCAAATTCAATTTCAACCCAACATCAACTCAAAATGGTTCCTTCAATTAAGAAAATAAAAATGTAAGGTCTAATCATGTGTGCGATTTGAGTAGGAGAAGCTAAACATCGAGTGGGTGTGTATCAGTAAAATATCTACTTAAATTTGATGATTAACTCTTGAGATGCATCGTCTTGTTTTCAATGGGATCCTAAAACGTTGTAATGGCTAGAGAGGTTGGTGGGTTGATAACACCCAAGTGAACACAATGTTTAACTGTTGTAATTGTTAAACTACGTATAATTATGGAAGGAAGCTGAATAAAGTGAGTGAGTGAGAAAGTGGGCGTCAACAGAAAATGATTTATGTGTAAAACCTTTGAGTGAGCAGAGTTCCATCCACCCATGTCCATCTCCCCTCTGTCTCTTTATCAGTCAGTCCAATCCACAGGTGCTTTGGGAACCGTCCAATGAATTCCTTATTGACATGGAAGAGAAACAGAGAAAAAGAAAAAGACATCAACAAAACTATCGAGTATAGCAACGACTTCCACTTCCGGAACTGCTCCGGTGCCTCATTTCGGCCGGATGTCCGTCACCTTC
Organism: Etheostoma cragini; assembly: GCF_013103735.1. Classification (NCBI taxonomy): domain Eukaryota; kingdom Metazoa; phylum Chordata; class Actinopteri; order Perciformes; family Percidae; genus Etheostoma; species Etheostoma cragini. The sequence goes on from NC_048408.1 coordinate 7,705,944, forward strand.
CGCTTACTTTGATTTGTAATTTTAAACTGCTTATCCTCTGCAGGGTGAATCCAGACAGCTAGCTAGACTATCTGTCCAATCAGAGTTTTCTGTTACATGACTATTGAACCTACACATGTTCCACCAAAACAAGTTCCTTCCTGAGGCTATGTGCAGAGGCAACGTGGTTCCATCCGGAGAGAACATCAGGATTGGTTTAAAGAAATGCCAATGAACCAGAGCAGGTTTTTCTCCATTGCCAGAATGCTGTGTGGACTAGCCAGACTAGTTGCTGTATTAAAAACTTGAACTTGAACAGCGCTGTGGAGGAAGGTCTGAAAATGCAGGACAACATAACAGTTTCATTCTGCCTGAAAATGACAATAATTCCGTTTTTTGGGTATTTCTCTCGCTACATCTCTCAAACACAGATCCACACACATTCTCTCTCTGGCATTGCCCCCCCCCCCCCCTCCCATTCGCACGCACACACAGACACACACGTTACCTGTTCTTCTCTGCTGTTGATGATCACCAGGTCTGCTCCTTTTTGCACACAGTCATCTCTGCTTCCTTGCCAGGATTTCTTCTTGGAAGAAAAGTGGTAGAAACTACCGCTGAAATGCATCCATTCTTGTTTGTTACTCAGATCTGTTTCAAAATGGAAAAATAATCTTGGTTGGTATGGATTGAAATGTTTTCTAGAGTTATAAGTGTATTAGAGCAGACAATACAATAAAGTTGCCTTGACCGCTAAATAATACAACACCCATGAGCCTCGACCACTAATTGCTACAGTACCCATTGTCCACAGTCACTGCTGCCAGGGAGAAGAAGCCCGTCAGAAGCACAAATCAAAACCAATTCAAATGGCTTTGATGTTAAATTTGTGAAAACACATTGCCAAAGTTGCTGAATTAAAAACCTTACCTTGAATCCAAAAGGGAAATAATTAAGCTGCAGTTTCAGTTTTCTCTACACGGAAATCTTTAGCTTTTATCTGCTGTTAGCAGCACACACCACTGAATTTCTAAGCTCTGAGATTGGATTCTTTCTGTCTTTAATTTGATTTTACACATCAAAGTCTGTTGACAGATCTTGGTGAGTAGTCAATTGCATATGAAAATAGGTGTATACTTTTGTTTTTTCTCGCTCTAGATGGAGCTGCGCGAAATTTGATAAATTGCCTCATTTGATGTCACTTAAGTGAGAGTTGGTTGGGACTGAAGACTACAAGTTTGGAAGTGAAAGAATGTATTTCACGATGGACAGAACGACATGTTCCCACTTCTTCCGACTGAAACCAAAATATCCCGATCCCAAATATCATCTTGTAACTTTGGAGTCCGAGTCTATGCGGTGGTGGTTGGGCGGTGGAGCTGTGGTATCTTAGTCCCGCCCATAGACAAGGCCGACCAATCATGATTTAAAACACAAAATTAGCAGAACATTTTTAACTTGAACAAACATTAGTGTGATAACAACTACATAAAATGACAGAAACCCTCTTTGGCAACAATCCCATCCGCTATGGAGGGACAGATGGAGGGGGGCAGGGTTTATGATCTACGCCACGGCCAGCAACCAGGGGGAGATCCAGATGTTTTGGCTTCCCTTATATACAGTATGTGCATCTGCCACTGAGCTTAATTGTACTAGCATAAGACATCTGAAACCCTGACTGAACGGCGGTCGAGTCGGTAAATCATCCAGAAGATTAGGTGATGGTTAAATTACTAAATTAGGCCCGCTAGATTTAAAAAAAACAAAACAATAAAAGTTATATTTACCTTGAAGCTTTTTACGAAGATCAGTTATCTCTTTGGCCATGTCTTCAACTCTTTTTTGGAACTGGTATCTTTCTTGATTCAGGTTGTTGTAACTGGTCTGTAACTGGTCTCTTTCTTCAGTCAGGTTGGTGTACCTGGTCTGTAACTGATCTCTTTCTTGAGTCAGGTTGGTACAACTGTTGTGTAACAGGGCCATCTTCATTTCCCATTCCGAGTTGCCTTTGGTGACTGTGTGAAACATAATCAATGAAATCAAGAAACACCATCACCCAGCACCACCTGCTTAGTGTTTAATCAACATGCTAACATAGCACTCACATAGGCGAACCACAGTTATGAGTCCAGTCAGAAGGAGAAGACACAGCACACACAGACACACCACAGCAGCTCTGCAGGAGCTCTTCTTCACATCTTCAGCACCTGAAGAGATAAGTCAGTATTTCTCATGTGTTTGTTCCGCAGTTCCCATTCCTTTGACATTCCCATATCAGCCTCAGCTGTACTTTGTGTTTCATGCTAAATAGCAAGTTTTGGCATGCTAACACATTAAACTAAGAAGTATGGAAAGCATTATACCTTAGCAACTCACACTGGTATCTCATTTTAAGCATATTTGCATGCTGACAATAGCATTTAGCACAAAGCACTGCCACATAGCTTTTTTAGGGTAGACACATTTGATCTCACAGCCATGGGCGTAATTTAACAGTTGGGGGAGGGGACAGTAAACAAAGTTCTAGAGCAATCTTTGAAGGGGACACACATAATTTAACTTACTTGTATATAGGATATGTGTAGTTGTAGAAGTAGGCTGGCAATGCTATTTGGTTCACTAAACAACTTTAAACAACAGTGATTATTTCTCTATTATAAATGACGCTGACCTGAGAACTGATACCCATAGTAAGCTAGCTAAGCAGCTAGCCAGCTGGCCGACCCCTTAATCAGTCAAATTTAATAACTTAATTTTTCATTTACACGCTCATGGCACAGCGTGGGAAAGCCTGTACTCTCGCCAGAGAAGTGACTTTGTTTGGCTTGTTTTCTGTATGAGCCGAACATTAGCACCATTTAACAGCCAAATGCTGGTAAAGAATGCAAGTGGTTGGTAGGTTTACTTTTGATTGCAGCATGAAATTTGACAAACATATCAGTAATGTTGTTGAAATAAGCTTTTTCTGCTGGCTAAAGTTAAGCCTCTTCTGAGCAGGCACGACCTAGAAAAGGCTATTAATGCTTTTATTAGTTCAAGGTTGGACTACTGTAACGCTCTCTATGTTGAACCAGACGTCCATCTCACGTATTAACCTTGTGCAAAACCCTGCTTCTCGCTTTTTAACAAAAACTTCTAGAGATGCACACATCACCCCCGTACTCTAAACCCTGCATTGTCTCCCTGTGCGTTTTAGAATAGATTTTAAGATGTTATTGTTTGTTTTTAAGGCTTTAAATGGTCTCGCCCCAGAATATTTGTCTGAAATTTGAACTTTGCAGGAGCACAACCAGTCATTGAGTTCTTCAAATCAGTGAGTTTTAGAAGTCCCAAGGCCCAGGCATAAACGGTGGGGGGGGGGTGAGGCTTTTGCAGTTGCTGCCCCTAGACTCTGGAACAAGTTACCCCCTGATAGTCGCACCATTACAGAGGTTGCTCTTTTTAGGTCCAAACTCAAAACATATATATACATATATATGTTAAGTCTGACTTTTAATCCGCAGCAGTGGTGTGACAATTTCACTCTTTCTTTTCTGTTCTTTTACTGTATTCTATGTTCACTCTTTCTATTGTATGATGTGTTTAATCTTGGTTTCTAATGTTTAGCACTTTGGTAACCTGCTGGTTGCTGTAAAGTGCTATATAAATAAATATTGATTGATTTGCTTCACTCACTAGCCCAAAAAAGACATGATAGTCTATTGGGTGGCTGGTAAAAACTGAACATTTATTAGGATACACGGAACAGTATTGTTCCGTGATGGTAGTCTTTGTTTAAGAAAATATGATCTTTTATGTTTTGTGTATTAGGAAATATGATCTTTTATGTATTTGTGTATAAAGAATGTCCACACATTCGCATGAGCTTGCAGTCAAGATCCTATTATTGCAAGTGTTCCTTACCTGAGAGTGCAGGTCTAGTTCTGTTTGGCTCCAGACTTTCATAAATATTTTCCGTGCTTTTTGCCAAACTCTTTCTTTTGCCAGAGTAACCAAATGGTCCCTCTTCATTGACATAGACATCCATCTGTTGATCCATGATGTTCAGCTGTATTGTCTGAAGAGTTTGGTCCTCAATGTCCCTATGTCTTTAGAGTGAGTGCGCCAAAAGTGATGACAAATTAGTATTGCAAACTGTACTCAGACAAAGTAACATGTGATTCTCTGCTTAACAGGAAACTGCTTGTGGGATGAATTATTTTAGGTGACCACTTTTACCAGTTTGGCCTTGCAGCTGCATGATGGTGATTCCCATTCAGTTTCGAGATATGCAGCTAAATATTTTAAACCATCACTCTGTATGTAACTTTAATGTCACATTAACATACATGTTGCAAAATTCATTCTCTGCATCTGCAATCATGAGTGTCTTGATCATGACACCGACTGGAGAACCTAGTGCATGTTTTTTAATGGTGGGGGGAAACCGGAGCACCCGGAGGAAACCCACGCAAACATGGGAAGAACATGCTAACTCCACGCAGAAAGGCCCAAAACGACCTCTCTATATATATATAGGTTTATTATTATAGAACCGCCACTCTTATGCTTGATCTTGGGGTAATTGTTGGATCTTTGTAAATTATAGTGTGGTCTAGGCCTACTCTGTCTGTAAAGTGTCTGTTGAATCTGTTACAAATTTAATTCTTAAAGGTTTTTTCAAAAATGTCACTGTGCCACATGTATGTTTTAACATTAAAAGATGATTTACAAACAGTACATTTTATTTATATATTATATAATTGTTATATAACAATTATAGGCTATTTTAATAATTTAGTATTCTATGCAGTAAAAGGTAAGTATAAAGGATTCAAGCCACCCTACACTTTATTGCAGGCCCAGTTTAATGTGCAAATTATAGATATAGATATGTGCAACTTATAGAACTTATAGATTACGCTGTATGTAGTGGGGGGTCCCTGATCCGTCTCTCTTAAAGTTCAGGGGGATTGAAAAAAGTTGAAGACTCCTGCTCTAAAGCACATCAATGTAGTAAACATGAAATTAACATAAATTAATTCATAATATATATCATAGGTTTGGTGAGTGTACGGACAGCATTGCTTAATTCCCGATATACGGTAAACCGTACCAAAGGGCTGGTGATATGGATCGCACCATCTCTTGTACTATGTGGCGTACAATGCTATGATTTTACGTCTGAACGAAGGCTGTAACAAATTTAGTTGTTTTGAATTGCACCTGGTTAGATCAACTTAACACTTAGTAATAGAGGAGCATCCTTATAGGCTTAATGCTTAGTATGTCTCAGTCGGGTTTAGGGATTTCATTTGTAATTTGCATGCTAAATACTTTGAATAAGAAGTTGCACTAAGAAGACTTTACTTTAAATAATTTGTCTCACTCTTATTGACTTCCTCATCCAACATAGCACTTTTAAATCTTTCTGAATTTTACTTTGGTACACAAACAATGACTTCATGTGCTCAGTAAGGAAGCCCTTCATTTTGCCTTAGCTAAAACTCTTTAAATGAACCCAAGTTAAAGAAAGACTCAGTAAGAGGCAGTATAGTGTAGGAGTTCACTACAGATTTATAATATTTTGTGTTTAAACTGTTAGAACCTGCTTAACTCACTTATAGTTCCAGGATGCGTTTCAGCTTGTTGAAACATATCAAATTACACAATACTCTATTGTAAATATGTAAGTTTCTTGTTTAGGCCAGTTTGAAATGGCTTTAATCAAAGAAGAAAGAAAGAAGCATTCCTGATACTTCTAGAAGTGGCTCCAAGGGAGGCAGCTCTGAGAGGAGGCTCTTTCAGGAATACATTGAAGGAAATTGTGCTATTTAAATAACCTTTAAGTATTTTGAACTAAAGAATACATACGACTAATGATCCTAAAGTAATATACATGTACAACATAGAGAGGGAGAAGGCCGTATTGCCCTGTATATGCCAGAAAGTATGTGTAAGGGTTATTACTGCAAGAGAGAGACGAAGAGCATCTCAGCACCAGGAGCAACATTACTCAGGAATGTAGGAGAATACAGGCAGACAGCTGTTTCACTTAGCAACTCTTATAAGGACTCCCAATTATTTTTGTTACTATTATTATTATTATTGACCAGTCAGGAACAAGCAAAGTTTAGTCTGCTGTATCTCAGAGTTTGGCTCCTACGAGCCTATAAGTAGTTGAGTTACTCATAGCAGGCTGAACCAAAGAAGAAAACCCACAGCAACAAGTAGTTCATTTGACTTTATACATTAAACCACAAAAAGGTCCACAAATATTCCCTTACCACTTTATGTTTAGACCCCTGTAGTAGGTTGGGATAAAACCGATAAATCATGTTAAATTTCTTTTGTATGTTTGTGGATAGTTGTTTATTTCTAGGCTGTTGTGTGTGGATTAAATCTTGGAGATCAAGTAAAATCCTGTTGTTCCTGTGCTGCCAGGGTAATATTGTTACACAAAGAAATATAATAATATGCCTATGAAATTACACTTTGTCTTTGAAATAATGTAGCAAAATAGTATTATGTCAGAGTCAGCAATTAACCTCGTGTGGAGATGATTATATATATATATTTCCACTGTCAGTTTTTTAGCTATCCATAAAAAATAGTAGAAACAGTGTTGTTTTAAACTGACTTTTCAGAAATTCTGGCATAAATTCACGTCCACTACTGAGTCCAGTATAGAAATATTAAATCTGAATACAAATCTTTAGTGATGGAAAAGGACACATTTGAATACAAAAATATTTCTACACAGGCTTACAAGCTACAATTGGCCAGCAATTGTAGAAAAATAACACAAGAGCAATATAAAAACAATCTAAACTTTTAAAATAGTTCATTTTACTTTTTAAAATCAACCTTTTAGCATGAGGTTCTTTTCTGGGTCATTTTGATGAAAGCTGACTAATTACTGGATGACAGCTGAAACCTTTCAGTAGCATGCAGTATGTTCAATTCCTTTTAAAGGCCCCCGGTATAACAGCAGTTAAGGCAAATGTTAGTTACATTAAATGCAGTCTTAAAGTGTAACACTCACCAAAATGCAACCTAGGGTCTCTTTTTGTGATTGTACCCGAGTCAAAACTTCGTTTAAAAAGCATAATTACAACGGAAGCACCACTTTTAAGATTTACCGTAGTATTGTTTTTTGGTCAATTGGTCTTTTGAATGGGAGAGCTAGGGGCGCTACAATGATCAAAATCACTATTTTTTAAAACATTTACTCGTTATGAACTCAAGCATTGAGAACATTGTTTGTGTAAAAAGAAAGGTTTGAACAACTGACTTTGCTGTTTTTGTTTCCGCTCGCCGCCATCTTGTCAGTCAAAAAGAGTAAATCTCCAAATGCGAATGAAAGGACTCCGTAAGAGGAAATGTCATTCTTATATGTGGCTCCTTTTTGAACTACAAGGTCAATAGTGATTTCACTAACAACAAAACAATGAATTATCTGTACATTTATATGGAACTAAGCTTTAGGAGCTTTCCATCTTTACATTCCTCCTTTACGCTTCAAACTATATGACCACTGCTTTAAAGTGCTCATATTATGCTGTTTGGCTTTTTCCCTTTTCTTTATTGTGCTATATATCTTTTTTGTGCACGTTATAAGTTTACACAGTGGAAAATTCCAAAGTCCCCCCGAAAGGGACTTACCATCTCCAACAGAAAACACTGTCAACAAATTGCTCCAAACTGCTCTATTGTAGTCCAGCCTTTACTTCAGAGACAAACGTGCGTCACTTTGTAACCCACGTTATAATGCTCGGCTAGCTGCTAGCGTGGCACGCCCCCCCACTCTGCTTCTGACTGGCTAGTAGTACTTACCTAGGTACTGCGCATGTGCGACTCACAACAAAGATGGTAACAGAAGCTAGATGCCTAACTCTGTAGCTAAAACAGAGCTCAACACAAAGGGTAAAAAGAGGAGCTGCAGAAATGTGCAGTACAACAAACATATGGTGTTTTTTGAAAATTAAACCATGTAAACATATTCTGGTACAACCTCTAAATACATTTATGAACCCTAAAATGAGCCTAATATGAGCTTTTTAAGGATGGTACACATGTCCAACAAGCTGAAGAACTTTTCCCTTCCATATAAAACTTAATAAAAATCCTGCAAAACCAGCATCTATACAAAATCTGACAATTTCCACTCAGCACACCAAAACCCAGACAAGGGCCAAATGGGCTCTAAATGGTTGAATTGTTGACAACTTGAACTAAACTTACAACTTACCACTCTTTATGTGTTGGCTACATTGAACAAGTATGCAGATTATTTGTGAAGCGTTTGCGCTGTCTAATATAATAATATTGTTTTAAACTGGCTACACCTAGACGCCGCGAGCTTTTGGTTTGGGATTGTTTTTGTGTCTCCAGTTTACCCGGCACAGCGCTGTGAAACGTCGCATTGTCAGCTATTATCAAAAGATGCAGGTGATGGGAACAATAAATAACAATAAAAAACTCTCAAAACCAAAACTTCTAATATACTTATTGATAGCTGATATCGGTAGTTTTGTAGTTAGTTTTTGTGTAAAAGGGCTTCACACACGTCACGTAAAAATGTATTTATGCAACGCATACGCACTAGTTGCACGCTAATCTCATGCCAGGTACAGAAAGTTGTATTGATTATTTTAGTGTAGTGTTGAATCATCCGCTCTGCATACGTTGTTGTGTTATGTAGCCGACCAGTTAGGCTTTTTGACTTCGGAGCCAGTCTTTGAGGTGTCTGAGTAAAACACCAGCACTTTCAAAAGTCCATCCTACTTACTCTTATTGGTTCCTCATAAAAAAATAAATTGCCTTATCATTTGCATGGCATCATATTTGATCAACGACATTTTATATCTGCATCAATCTACAGCTTGGTATTCTGTTTCTGTTCAGATAGTGTCAATTGTATTTGAAGAAATAAGCAACAACAGATTTCCACTATTGTTTAGGATCAAGTGCAGCAAGCTGTCACAATATCCTGCTCTATTCAACTTGTAGGCAGTTTCCATTGTTCATTAGGGCAGGGATACAGAGGTTAAGGTTAGGTACCCTCTTGTAGACAAAGTGGAAGATCTGTGCACGGGGCCGGCTGTGGAGCTCGGCTTTGATTCGTTGAGGGTGCGTGTCTGGTGCAAGCTGCTGCCGGGTGTCCCCAGTGACCAGAAACAGTGCGTAGGTGGCGGGCTCCGGGATCTTGAACTTGTAAGCGCAGAGTGAGCAGACCTCTTCTGTGGTTGTGTAAGGGTGGACGATCAGGGTTTTGGCTGTGCAGCCTGTGTCCACTTCTTGCAGGGCGACGCGGAGATAGTTCTACATTGACAAACAAAAAGCCCTGTGTTAACATTTAGCAGCACAGACTGAGATGTCCACTATGAATTAAAGAGGCATTACTGATGAGACAAGCATGCAGGCAGAAAGAAAACATGCAGTTATCAGTGATGTTGCTAAGTACATGTCCTGCAACGCTTTAAAATCCAAAAGGACGCTGTAAACTCATCATCCACGCGTCCATGACAATGCAACATTTGATCAACCAATCTGAGTTAAATCATAGAAATAAACAAAGGAAACATCAAAACCGAAACAACACACACAATCACTTTAAAGGTCCCCAAAAAGTGAAAATACGCACACATGCACGCACGCACGCACGCAGGCAGGCGCACAAACACACACACACACACACACACACGTTCTCTGTTCCCACCTGATGCTTCAGTCTGCACAGAGCGTAAATGCATGTGTGTATCATTGTATAACGTTTGTAGAAGTTTTGTTGCTATTTGCGTTAGCACGTTACCGACAGGCAGAGATGGCAAAAGTACTCCCTTCCCTTACTCAAGTAGAAATACAGATAATTGTGTTAAAAATACTCTGGTAAAAGTAGAAGTACTGATTTAACGTCTTTACTCAAGTAAAAGTAACAAATTAGAGGCTTGGAAATGTACTTAAAGTACAAATGTAAAAGTAGCCTTTGAATGACAAAGCTTCCTGGACCAGACAGATGTTACTAGAGTGCATGCTGAGTAACTTCAGTGGACATGGAGAAAAGGCTCTTTATATGCCATTGGCTACATTTAAAATGGCTGTCTGCCATTAGGCCTAAAACCATATGTAAAACATTTAGCCTCTTTATTGTGATAGACACTGGGACTCCAGGTTGATAAGATTCTGACTGAGTAGCAAGATATGAATTCAAGTGTGATTTTGTGAGAAGTCTGTGTATATTCCCATCCAATTAGATACAATTTGGTATTGATGACGCAAATATAATAACTAACTCCAGTGAAATTATTGTGTGTATACATTAGTGTGTCTGTTAAAACAGCTCTGCTATGGCTGTGTGTGTGGTAATAAAAGAAATAAATAACATTGCAAAGGCTACCATACACAATGCATAGGAATCATATATGCTAGTAAATGACAATTAAACCCACTATTAATTACATTATCTTAATGAACAAGAACGTTCAACAATCGCCATTATATAGAATCAACAGCCAGGTGTAACCTAGGTAACAGGTGTGACCTAGGTAACAGGTGAAGAACACAAACAAGCTAACTTTAAAATTTGACAGTACTATAGACCAATACAACAACTGACTTAAATGAACTGACAACATAAGTTATATGACTTATAGTTCTTAAAGACACACGTGATCTCAACTGGTTATTCTCCGGACAACTTGTCTCTTTTCTTTTCTCTCACCTTGTCCTCCGTGTGGCGTGCGCGCCCGCTCGCGGTGTGAGGAGCGTGTCTGCGCTATTCTCCTACATGCACTCACAATCACACCTGATAGACGACCTGTTGTTCAGAAGTAAAGTAACGAGCCAATTTCGCAAAATGTGAGGACTAGAAAGTACAGATATTCGTGTTAAAATGTAAGGAGTAAAAATAAAAAGTTGCCAAAAAAATAAATAGTAAAGTTAAAATATCTGAAAAATCTATATGAGTACAGTAACAAAGTATTTGTACTTCGTTACTTCTCATCTGTGCCAACAGGAGCTCTTTTTCAGGATCCTATGTCTCCTTACAAAATAAATTTGGAAGAATGCAAAAAAAGTCTTTCCTGTGGCTGAATGTGATGAATTGAGCCATCATATGATTAGTTATAAGGAAGATGGAGGAAAAATGTAAGGACTGGGCCCCATTCAATTTCCTCGGAACCCACTCAACTGTCCCCTCTGGGTCCAGGTGACTCACTACATTGAATACCTGTCAACATCACTGAGTTATAACCACCAAGAAATGGCATGCAGTGTTGAAATGTTTCACTAGAGGGTGCTTTCTACCAAAACATGCTGTGATGTTAGTAGAAACTGTAGATGTAGTCCTTTTCTCTGAAGAGGGAGGGCGGGAACACAGCTCCTTTCATGCATCTTTCCAATGCCGAACGTAAAGATGAGATTTATTTGGAATTGGTAGTACTTAGACTCACTGCCTGGATGTTCAAGGTGGATTCAGGTCAGGCGTGATACCTGAAAGTCGTCCACAGTGGGCGCTGTGCGCTGGGCGGTGCGCCTTTGGTGCCACTGGTGCAGTGTGTTCCTGGCCTCAGAGCTCAGGACCCGGGCTGCTTGCTCCTCCTGGAAGTTCCTGATGAGGGCCATGGCTCCGTACGCGCTGGTCAGGTAGTAGCCCCCTGGGGGGGTTGAAACAGGGACAGATGTTTGAAGATGGATGAAGAAAAAGAAACAGAAACAGAGCTACTTTTCTAGGAATTAAAACATGTCAAAGGCTGCACGCCTCTGGGTTAATTGTCTTGCTCAGGGACACATGGGTAGATGTATTCCAGGGGAATCGAACCCAGGCCTCCCAAACCAAAGGCATGTCATATCTATTGCGCATGTTTCTCAACCCTTGAGGTGGTGGGCGGCACCAAGAAGCAACTTCTGGGCAAGCCCCGCCCTTCAATTGCATTCACACACTACTATAGGCCAGATCTTCATGCTTACACAAGGTAACGTAACCCGTTTGTTCAGGTCCTATGCCCTGACCAATCGGCTATCCTAACCATAACACTCAAGGTCAATGTCTAACACCAACCATTCAAGCTGCTTCGTAGAGCAGAACTTGTCTAGATGTTCCGTGGGATCCATGGTAACGCGTCCAGGACCCCTATGGGGTCCTCAGAGTTACTGCTACCAGTTTTTTCATTAAGTTTTTATTACACATGTATCCTACATATTATTAGCGAACATAAATCAGCCTATGGGGGGGGGGGGGGGGGGCATCCTTTCATCAAAAGAATGCTGCTAAGGACTCAGCCTACAAGGGGTGCACACTCTTACTGGGTGAGCTAGAGGTTGGCTCCGCACCACACGTTATTCTAAGACCAGTTTAATGTACAACTTAATTTTAGGTTAGAGGTTGGCTCCGCACCACACGTTATTCTAAGTCTTAGAATAACGTGTGGTGCGGAGCCAACCTCTAACCTAAAATTAAGTTGTACATTAAACTGGTCTTAGAATCTAAGACCAGTTTAATGTAGAACTTAATTTTATACAATATATTTAGGCGGGAAGGTTGTCCCTGCTCCGTCTCTCTTTCAGTTAAGGGGTCAATGGTCAGCATGGATTAGAATCTCCGTTCAGTTGTCTGTCGACTGTTTGAGCTAAAAAGCTAACAGCTAGCTCTCTCCACCTACACCATTACCATTACACACCTCCTGACAATTATTGGAATTAGCTGGCTAACGTTAGCCCTCCTAAAAATAATTATTAACAAAGATGCTCTATTACAATCAAATACATATAGAATGTTACAGGTTTGTCACCGATGATGTTTGTGATGGTTACTGACTTTTCCTTCTTTCTGAGATTCCTTGCTTTGTAATAGAAATAAATCAGAACAAGAGTCAGCTATTTTTTTTATTATACCCTGAAGCTTTGAGATACACACTACATACATTTGAGCAATCCACAATGAGCTAACTGTACGTGCCAAACAGGTTGACGCTGATAGGAAAATATTTCATTCTGGGAGGGGTCCTTTTTCCTTTGAACCTGCTCCAGCCATTGAAATTAAACACCAACTGGAATTTCCTACTAATGTCAAAAGGACATTACTTCCTACGTCTACGCTCCTCTCACGGAACCTTCCTGAAGGCTTGCAGGTGAAAATGACTTCCAGGAATAAAATGTTGTGCAATTCTTTCAGTAGCATGTGATAGTAGAAATATCTTACAGTGGATGTGGATGACCATAGTATTGCAATACCAGTAGCCAACTTTAAAAAGAAATTTCTCTGCAAATGACATTACTGAGTTGACTTTATGACTCTTTGGGATGTTATGCTGTAAGTGCCACTTGTAGCTTTGCTTCAAAAGCTAACCTCAAAACAATCACATATCCAGTGGAAAACTAAAACTGGGCTAAGGGGCTGGCCGAAATGAGATGACAGTGTAGTGACATGCAAGCAAGAACAAAGTGAATTTGTTCAAATTACTATTGCAATTGATGCAATAAGATTTGTAATGCTCTGTGAGGGTTTTCCTTACCAAGCAGTTTTGCCCCACCTAGCCCAAATAAATGTAAACTTAATGTGAACATCAAGGCTTACTAAATGACTTTTGTCTGATCTAATGATTGTAGTTGGTCTCTGGTGGACTTCTTAAGCAAGTTTTCTCTTCACGCTTTTTTTGTGTTATTTATATATTATCCAATCTAGCTTTCTTGAACGTTTTAGACACAAATACAGTAATAGATATAGTGCAAAATTAATATTTTTTTAAATTGAAAAAATAGCATTTTCTTTAGGGAAAATGCCAAACACTTATTAAGTCTAAGTATTCCAAAAACCTAGGATATGGAAGGAGTTGTGCGCGAGTTTTGTGATAATTATCAGTGTATTTGTCACTACAAGAGGTGCTTTTGACATTACGCAGTAATAATAATTATTATTATTCTAATATATATAAAGACGCATATTGATTTGAGGATCTTTAAGAAGCAACAGAAGGCAAAAAATACTCTAATGGTAAAGACCTCTAATTAGTGACCCCCAACCGGCTGATATGAATCATATAAATATCAAACGTTATGAATCTTGTGGAGAAAGTCATCAAAGGAAAACCGAAACAGCTCAGGAGCCTGAGACAGACAATTTACCCTGACGAAGACGTGAGTTGAAACGCTCCCTACAGAGTCCTTGGGTTTTTGTCTGTAGGTAAACACAAGAAAAGACCCAGCAGCCCTTCCACTCCTTTGTCTGCAGCTCAGGAGTCTGTTCCAGTATTTACAATGGGTCTATCCCCCCCAGTTTCACATGAACTAAACAGGTACAAGAAGAGTGTCTGGGTTTCCCCTTTGTCCCATTTCCTTATTATGGTTGGGCCTAACTGTAAGTTATAGGAGGAATAGTTCAACCTTTTGGGAAAAACACATATTCATTGTCTTTCTGAGAGTGAGATTAGAAGATCAATGTGAATCTTATCTCTGTGTTTAAAGTATGAAGGTGCAGTTAGCTTGTGGTTAGCGTAGCCTAGCAAAGACAATGGAAACAGTTCCCCTGGCTCTGTTCAAAGTTCTGAAACACACCTTCTAACACCTCCAAAGTTCACTGACTTACGTCTTGTGAGTTTGTAAAAATAACAATTTTTGGTTTTCTGTGGTGAAACTATTTTAGCACTCTACACTATTCAATGTCACACAATCAAATAACAGCTAACTGAATAATAGAGGTATTTCACCTTAAAATCACAAATTGACAGTTTACCACTTTTAACGTACAGGTTACAAACAAGATAAAACTTAGAGAGATTTTATCAGTCTTATTTGTGAACTTTAAAAAGTAAGACTGTGCTGCTTCCCCCTGCTAAAGTCTCTGTACCCTAAGCTAAGCTAAAGATGCCCATATCTGTCCTTGATGTACAGATAGGAGAGGTAAAGGCCAAATTATGTGATATTTTTCTCAATGTTTATCGTGTGTTTTCTTTTCAAGTTACTTTTGATGATAGTTATGGCGCAGCCGGAGGTTCCACCGGATGTCCCTCACTTCCGCTTTCTTTGTGTTTGCATTCTAAACTCCGGACACTTCGAGGACCACCATCCAGAACCTCAGGGCTAGCAAGCTAATGTTTAATGCTAAAAATTTAAAGTTTTGAAAAAGAATTGGTTTGTGCAACAAGGCAGGTCTGCTTTACAATGAATATGTTTACACAATTTACTCAAACTGGGACATTTTGGGAACGATTATGATCAAAATAGGGGCCAGACCTTACTCCACAACGCTGTGGCGATAGGTCTGGCACTGCGAGACTAGAAGCAAACCAACGGGACCTACCCTCTCCTTGCAGCAGAGATGGGTCCAGCAGCTCCATCATGTACTGGATGTCTGTGTCCAGCTGAGGCATGTCACACTGAGCCACCACATAAGTCAGCATGGGCAGGAAGTCATCGGCACCGTACATCCTCCCTTGTAGCAAGCAGACAGAGAGCAGTGGGTGTGGTGGTAACACAGGTCACAACCATAAACTAAGATTGAAGAATGGCCCTATTCCGAAGTCCAGACTCACAGACTCACAGACTTTGGTGCGCATTCTTGCAAAGTTGATGAGGGCTTAGGGTTGTCCCAATGTCAAATTTCAAAGGGCGCGAGGGTTAGAGTACACACTTATCGAGTGTCAATGCAGCCTTCACCAAAGGGAATTACCCACAGTCAAAAGTGTTGTGACGTTTACGGCGGTGACCATAGGGAAATCCAGAAATTATAAAAAGGAAAACAACAGCCTGACACACGACCACGGAACGGAATGGACCTGTTGTTCAGCTTGTAAAAAAACAGTTTGAAAAAAATTGGAATCAGGCAGCTGTCTCCTGTGCCTTGGCCGTGTGGAGAGCAACAAACCTAAAATGAAAATTCCCAAACCGGCCAGTGTCAGATCTCGTGAAGATCTGTCCCAATCCCCTTTATACCTATGTGAGCCCAAGTGTCTTCACACAGTCATCAATTAGCACCTGAGATCAATTAAGTCTGCGAGTCTTTAGTCTTTAGTCCTCAGGGCTCACTTTGGGATTGAGCCAATGGGTTTCACAAAACGTGTTACGTACCAAAAGAAAAAACTAGACTTTAAAATCAAACTACGTTACTGATATACAAGGTGTAACTTTGGTTTGAGAAGTGGGGGTGGGCACTAAACAGGGGATCTGGGGGTTGTCTGCAAAAAAAAATGTTTTCCATTTGAATCCCATTTCCTGCTTTTCTACATACATTTAGGGACTATTATGATACAAACTATAGGAAATGATTAAGTTGACCATATTGATAAATCATGCCAAAAAGAATAGTCTACCAAAGGCTATCAAACTATTTAAAGAAAGAAGAAAAAGATGTCTAATTTCATCATTGCTTAAAATAAGGACCAACCACAGAGACTTATAGACGAATATGCAGGATAAACAAAAGACCTCCATGCAACACTTCTCCATACCTGAGTTATCCTGCATGATGGTGTAGATGAGTTTACACACACGCAGCAGCAATGACACCTTTTTCTCAGGGGAGTACATCTTCCTCATGTTTAGGAACTTGTGGCGGATCTTGTCTATAGCCATGGGGTCGGGAGGCACAGCTCCGTCCACCCCTAACTCGTGGGGCCTCTTGGTCTTAGCCAGGGCCAGGTTCTCTCTTAACTGCTGCAGAGCTCCGCTGCTCACCTGCAGACAACAACACACAGAGTTAATGCTAAGGTTGATATACCCAGTCGACCAGATCATAGTCGATATCGTCAATGTTCCACCCCAGGGATTGCTCTCGTTGTACCAGATGACCTTCTTCTAAGCCGGATGTCAGTTTTCTTCTGCTTTCTTTGTGTTGATATTCTAAACTCCGGTGTATTTCTGAGGATTATGCTCCTTAGATCTCTGCAGGGTAAATCCAAACAGCTAGCTAGACTATCTGTCCAATCTGAGTTTTCTCTTACACAACTAAAACAACTTTTAAACACACGCCTATTCCACAAAAAAAACAATTCCTTCCCGGGGATATTTTGCAAGGGCACTGTGGCTCCATCCAGCGCTTAGCATCGCCCAAGACGATTGTGATGGGTTTGAAGAAATGCCAATAAACCAGAGCATGTTCTTCTCCCATCCCGGAATTCTGTGCGAACTAGACAGACTCTCCTCCGCAGCAATGAATTATTTTCATTGTCGATTCATTTGTTGATTATTTTCTCCATTTATTAAATTAGTTGTTTGGTTTATAAAATGTTAAAAAATGGTTACAAATGTTGATCAGTCTTTCCAAAGCTTCTTCTTTTTTCCACAACTCAAAAATATTGAGTTTACTGTTAAAGAGGAGTGAAGAAACTTGAAAATATTCACATTTAGGAAGCTTGTATCAGAGAAACCAATCATTGGATTTGCAGCTCTAATATTGTTCAAACATAAGAGTCTCTTCACCCTTAAAAAATTAAGATTGGGAGATGGCGTGAGTCAACTTTCTTCCCAAAGCACACAATGCCTATGTTTAAATTAAAATGATCCTTAATCTAGCAAAGAACATTCCCTTTTCTTATGATAGTGTGAAATACTTTGGTGTTAGTGGTGGAATGTAACTTTTGTAAGTACATGTAAGTACATTTACTCAAATAATGTACTTAAGTGCAAATTTGAGCTACTTGGACTTTTCTTAAGTCTAATCTTTTCATGCCACTTTCTACTTCTACTCCGCTACATTTCAGAGAAATCCTTTTACTCCACTACGTTAATCTGACAGCTTTAGTTACTAGTTACTTTACAATTAAAGCATTGAATACTTACTGACTTACTTTTACATACATTTTCCTGATGATACAGTACTTGCATACTTTTACTTTTTCAATCAGGACTTTGACTTGTAACAGAGTATTTTAATTTGGTATTAGTACTTTTACTTAAGTAAAGGATCTAAATACTTCTTCCACCGCTGGCAAAGACACAGTCGAACATCTTTAACATCCAACCAGTGACCTTGTAGGATAACAGGATTCAACATATGTCTTACCTGGAAGTCATGTAGAGCTACCTCAATCACACTCTTCAGAGGCTTCAGGACACACTTGTGCATGGCCTTCTCCAGCACCTGGTCTGTAGGAGAGGAAAAGAGCATCATTGCCTGCTGTGTAAGACCAATGACCGGACACATCACACAAAACTCAAACTGTTCTTCCAGCTACTAAAAGTCTTAACAGCACAATTGCTGCAAATAAAGGAAGTCAAAACCCTCTGTTTGGTCATCTCTAGAGCAGTGGTTTTCAAAGTGTGGTGCGAGAACCCCCATGGGTCCTTGAGATATTTTCAGGGGGTCCCCAGTAAAAAAGGGAATAATAAGTTTTACTATTAATCCATCCTTCAGAAACACAATGACTGAATGTATGACTATTTTGGTCATCTTAAAGCACAAATTCTATCAAATGGGGGTCCAGGGTCTAATTGACATTAGCCTGGAAATCTAGACCCTACTCCTAAATATTAAGGGTCTGGCACTGAGTAATGAAAATGGCTCATCTTGAGGGGCGGCACCAAGCATGCTTTTGAAAATCTCCCTGCATACAATTGGATAACATTACAACCAATTACAACAACACACAGGGTGACGTATCCAGGGCCCCATACGCTTCGCTACCAGCAGAGCTAACTGGTAGATTAAACTGTCGTCATCTGTTTAGCTCGCCTCTAGCCCACCTATTTCATCAGATACAGCAATGTGATTGGTGCAGCTCGGCTACAAGGGCACAATGACCAGCATTACTGAATGCCGGAGTGACTCGATGAGCAAATTTAAATTTTGATCTCGCGTGAACTCTGGATTACCAGGGTACTTTGACATGAAAAAGTTTGGAAATCTAGAAACGTTATCACATATTAAATTACATTTACTAGTTTTACATATTCAGCTGACAGCCCATTCCAGACCAGATTAAACTCAGGAGAACGTAAATCCCATCAGCCAATCATGTACCCTACTAGATTTTGCTGGGGTCCAGGTGTATTAAGTACACTTTAATACACATAATAATCCTATACATGTACTTTTTGTTCTACTACAAATGCAGTGACAGAACATTAGCGCTGCAACTAAGGATTATTTTCATTGTTGATTAATCTGTCGATTGTTTTCTTGATTACTAGATTAGTTGTTTGGTCTATGAAATGTCTGAAAATTGTGAAAAAACATCATTTAGTGTTTCCGAAGCCCAAGAGGTCGTCCTAAAATGTCTTATTCTCAAAGACATTCAATTTACTGTCACAGAGGAGAGAAGACGCTTAAAAATATTCACTTTTAACAAGGAGCTGGAATTAGAGTTTTACTTTTTTCATAAAAATGACTCAGACCGATTTATCAATTATCAAAATGGTTAGTGATTAATATAATAGTTGACAACTTATTGATTGATTGATAGATCAATCTTTGCAACTTTACAGAGCATAACAGTAAAATGATCATGGGCCTGTTAAAAGGAAGGCTTTCTTTTATATTTTTATTACTGTCAACAAACACAACAGCAATTGTCAATGAAAACACCGACAACAAACAATGTGTCAGTCCACCTATTAATATTTGTGGTACTTCCCTACGCTGTCTGTGTCTCTAAATTCTTGAATAGGATTTGCATACAGTATATAGTTTAATTTGATTCAAATAGGTCCTAGTAATTATTGGGCAAATGGAACTCAAACAAGAGTAAAAAAAAAAAAAGATACCAAACCTTAATAGGACCAACAGTAGCAGTCAGTGAGAGTTTCCTGTGTGCATGTGTCCTAAATATGTTTGGTAGAGTATTTCATAACCATGCAACGAATCAAGTGTTTCTGACTCCTGGCTTTCAACAACTTTAAGCGACAAAAGGAATAAATAACTAACCTCAATGTCTGACATTCAAAGAGTTCTTACCAGGTTAAATATTTGCTATTTAGCTAACGGGTCACCTGAATGCTTAGCACTTGATCTTTGAAGATAAAGGGTGACAGATTTAAAAAAACTCCAACAAATCCCACTTGGAACCATAGACAGTTAAAGAAATGGACCAACAGATTCCGTTGTTCTGGACGGAGACCCGTGAAGGAAAATAGAAGCACTTTCCGGTGATGGCTAGGCATTACTGCACAGCCTGAAAGTTGTGTTGTGCACAAGGTAATGGAGCCATTATACAAACAAAAACAATGCACAAAAACTCTTGAAGCACTTCAGATGTATTCACTGGCAAAGTGGCGCCATAATGACTAGCAATCAATGGGATGCTAACTGCAGCTGATGGCTTCGTAGCCTAAAAATGGCGCCATGGCAGCTAAACATGGAAAGGAGAGGCTTACCCTCTTGCTTGGAACCCTATCCATAAGTCCACCATTCATTTAGCTAACATGCTGTAAATGGTTGCACTTGGACCTCTACAATGGCTCCATCTGTACCTCAAACCTACGTACATAGGCTTTAAATTATTCCCTGCCTACCTCAAATATGTACAGCTTGTTGTATTCACACAGCTGCGTCTTATTGTGTACTGGCAGCACTGACTCTTCTATTCATGCACAGGCATCTCCAGCCTCCAGGCAATGCTTATGCAATGAGCTACACAGAAGAACCCAAGGCATGTTTAGCAGCGTTAAACAAGCGAGCAAGCACATACAAGAAATGGTGAAATATGTCTGACTTCATGGTGAGTCAAAGGAGCACAGGGGGAATGTGATGCACTTACACTACAGCGCTGTGTCTAAGAGAGCAGTTTTGTGCGTCGTCTTAGGTGAGGGTTTGGCAGTTTGTTATTGCACACTGCTAAGACTAATAAATCTGAAATCAAGAACATAGGAAGGCCTGAGGTGTTCTCAGAAGCTGGATATAATCGACAGATCCTTACACAAGAGGCTGTTAAGGGCACACAGTTGGACACACTGGATTGTGTCCAATTTAAATCTATTGAATTTTCCCTGCACCCGGCTTAAGACACATGTGCTTAAGACACACTGGAATGCTCTTGCCCCACCCTTACAGTCTGCTCTTTAGGCAGACTTTTGGTTGACCTGCCTGCTCTTCATTTTGTGTGTATTACTTTGTACTTTTAAGTGTGTAGTATGTTTTAATATGAATCATCTTGCATGTTTAAATGTAAAGCACTTTGTAATTTCTACGTGTGAAAAGCGCTTTATAAATACATTTTACTTATTACTTACAGTACTTGATTTCTTACTTACACATAGGCGCGCACACACACACACACACACACACACACACACACACACACACACACACACACACACACACACACACACACACACACACACACACACACACACATTCTGACTGCGAACTTCCTGATTCCCTCCAGAAAGGCTCATTTCCTTTGTATATTGAGCAATGTTTGTTATTGGGCTTTATCTGTACTACAGCCTGGTCGAACACTTCCCTCAAAAGCAATAATCTATAGGAGCGTCTGTGATAAACAGCATAAACACACAGACAACAACATACAGTACAAATCAGCAAGTACATACACTAAAAACAAAAGAGAAAACCTTAAAGTAATGCACACAAAAGCAATCTTTAAAAATGTGACATTTTGTGATTAACATCCCAGAATTGACAGCCTTTTCCTTTTACTCTCTGTGTTGTTCCTATCCAGTGGCGTGTGTGTGTTTTTCCAGTTGTAAACCCTCCCTCTACAAACATCCATTTGTTAATCATTGTACCTCTTGACCTCATGTACAAACATTGTCATAGTTTATACAAATACATTAAGTTTGAAATCCTAGCTGCCATTTTACTACAAAAGTTCAACATTTCTTTTCAAAGATGTCAGACCTTCAGGCATAACGTCACCACACTCTTGTAAATCTTTGAATGGGAACACACAAACATCATATTAATTCCACTTCTGCTTTCTTTTAAACATATTCTGTGGGATTGTAGCATGACATCAGCCATACTGTATGAAAGCAAATAAGAGACGTAAGTCTTTAAACTTTAACAGCCACTAAATACTTAATATTGAAATAATTTTTCTGAAAAACATATCTGAAATGATTTGTTCTGAATTCACCTCTTTGAAATTTAAATATGAACATTCTTGATTTCCATTTTAAAAACCTGAATTTCTAAAAATATTGTCATTCAAATTTAGATATAAAAAAGAATCAATTTACAGAATTCCGATAAAATTTATTCAGGTTGATCAAATTTGATTGCTCAAATTCAGATTGAAAAATTCAAGTTAAATATTCACTTAGTAACATCACATGACAGACCAAAGGTTCGTTCGAATGCATGCAGGCTCAATTGCTTCTTCTATCCTGGTTAGCCCGGATGTTACTGTCTGAATATTCAACTTGAATAATTTGATCTGAATTTGAGCAATCAAATATAACTGAGGTTTTCTTTGAAAAATTGTAACTTGAGATTTGAGTTCTGAATTTGAGCAATCAAATTTGGTCAACCTGAATCTATTTTTATCTGGAATTCTGTAAGTTGATTCTGAATTTGTGACTATTAAAAAATATTTATAGAAATTCTGGTTTTTAAAATGGAAATCAAGACTGTTCATATTTAAATTTCAAAGAGGTGAATCAGAACGGAACAATTCAGATACATGTTTTTCAAAATAAAATCTTTCAATATTGGGTATTCAGTGGCTGTTAAAGTTCAAAGACTTATGTCTGTTATTTGTTTCCATACACTGTCTCATGGTAGTTCTCAGTTTTGTTTAACTAAGGAGAAGGAATAGCTGACATTTGAACACACCTCTCACCATTTAACACAGCTCAGAATTCTAGCTCAGCTAAATCCATTAAACATTATTTAATGTAACATATTGTTTACATTGACGAGTGCTGCATAGAAACCACGTTTACATTTCTTCACAGTTCCCCTCTCCAAAGGGAACATTTGTGAGCGTGAGGCGCTTAATGTGCATATTTGTGGTCTGTTAGTACAACGAGAATGGATCACTTCTCTGTCTCTAAACAAGGCTTTGCTGTTGTTGTTTACAATGAACAAGGGACGGGAGACGAGTGCAAAGACATACTTACATATTCATGCAAACACTCAAGTCCACAATAATCTGATTGGAATAAAAAGTTTCTTTGATTGAGCTGCTAATGTCAGTAAACTTTATTTGTACAACTATTATGACCTTAATGGAGCACATAAACAACTGTCATATTATCCAATGAAATAAATAGGGCTCATTAGAATTGCTTGTGATATTACTGTCAATAAGTTTCAGATCTAATGCCAAAACAATACTTTTTTTATTTTTTAGGTACCATATTTTTCTAAAACCCCTGTTTTTTAATCTAAGCCAAAGTTCTAAAATGTTGAATGTTGTCCAAACACAAAGAGCCTTAGAGGGCATTATGAGTCAATACAAACAAAATGTAATTACGTATCTGACAAAACATTTGTTCCCAGCTCTCAGTATTGACATTTTGCTAGGCACTGAATTGTGGTTAAATACCAAGCAGTGCTAATAAAAAATACAATTACATTTAATTTCTGCCTTTTAAAATCTGATTCAACTGCACTGTGAGCTCATGCCAACCAACAGAAGCCAAGAATAACTCATTGGTGCACAGCACACTGGCATTTCCGTCACTAAACACCAGTAATTAGGAAGGCTAATATGGAAAAGTTCAACTGGTACGTCTGATTCCAGAGACAATGACAAGCCTGGGCCCTAATCGAATATTGTCAATAAAGCAACACTAAAGAGGCTTTTCTTCTCACATTATGCTGGAAGTATACCATTTAAAGAGTGAATGCTGTCAGACATTAGATATGACTAAAACATCCCACACATGCCCACACATGCAAGCAGAGGTTGCGCCATGCAAACAACAAAACTTAAAAGTGCATTCAACTTCGTGGTTTTAAAGATTGACAAGCTTCCTGGCCCACTTACCGATCTGGTCCTCAGGTATGAGTGACTCTAAAGGCGGGTCCAGTTCGGAGCTCTGACGCAGATACGCCTTCATCTGTGTCATAAACTGCCTAAGAGTCTGTAGAAAATCCATCCCTGACGTGTGACAGCCTCGGTTCTCCTGAACAAAGCTGATGTAGTCCTGCACCAGGGAGCCAAAATATGAGCTTTTGTCCCTGGACAGCTCAGCGATCCTTTTCACCGCCCGTCTCTCGGGGGTCATGAAGGAGCTGAGCATGCCGCTCATCTTGCGGAAGCGTCCCTTCAGGGCCCTGGGGAGGATGAAAGAGCCGCCGCCGCCGAGGCTCACACCGACCCTTCGCCTTCGCGCTTTTATGGACGGACGAAGGCGCATTTCTAGGTCCGTCTCCAAACCTACGCCGTAGTCTTCGTCCTCATCTTCTTCCCCATCCTCATCATCTTCGCTGCTGTCCTCCACTGTGTCCTGATGATTAAGATGTCGGGACGGGCTAGGGGCCAGGCCCAGGGAGAATCCAGGAGACTGTGAATATTCCAATGAGTCAGAGGACGAAGTAGACATGCTCATGTCACTGAGCCGCTGACGTCCCCTCTCCTTGGGGATGGACAGACTCCCAGCCTTATTCTCCGGTAGTTCTTGAGCGGGGACAGCAGGCGGAGGCTGGCACGGTGGAAGCTTGGCCCGGGACAGAGCCTTGGCGATGGTCTCATCATCCAGGGCAATGTGGCAACGGTGAGCTTCAAGATCAGGCTTCTTAGGCCTTGGAGGTGGCGGGTTTGAAGGCACAGGGATTGGCGAGCTGGCAGTTTTGGACTGGCTGCTATGCTTGGCACCCATTAGTGGTCGAGCGGGTGCTGGGCGCCTGCTGGGGGACTGTTGTTGTTGCCTTGTAGACACAGCAGCAGCCTCTGGCATGCTCTTGGGCCTGGTGGTAGCGGCTGGAGGTCCAGGCGGAGGTGGGGCAGGCCGCCGGCGTGGCATTGAGCGGGGGGGAGGAGGGCGAGGGGGAGGGGGTTGTGATTTGCCGTTCAGTTTGATCTTGACCGCGTGCTGCTCGCTACCTTGGATGCTGTTCAGCCGCGTCACAGATGATTTCCCGGCATTCTCTTGGTTGTTATGAGATGGCGGATGGTCCACACAGCGGTGGTGGCGAGTCTGGAGGAAAAGGGGGTTGACAAAGCAAAGACAATCCCTGGAATGTCTTCTCTCCTGTTGAAAGGAAGATGGAGGAGTGGAGGACCGCAGAGTCGGAGGCGCACTGTCGTAGTGAGCCCCGCCGGGGTGTCTCTGCTCTGAGCTCTCGGCCTTCCTGTTCCTGTTAGTTCGCTGGGGGCTGAGGGTACGGCTCAGAGGGCGACAGGGACGGGGGGAAGTGCGACGCTGGCTACACAGGGCAGAGTCCCAGAAGCCTGTAATACACAGACACATTCAGAGGAAAACATTTACTGACTAATTGCATTAGAAAAGAATCAAAAAACAAACCACTGTTGATGAAGAAATAGTTTATTGATGCCAAAGTGGTTACCCTTAAGTCCTGTGTGCCACAAAACACACTTTTTGCCATAAGCTGCATCAATAAGGCTTCGACACGTTTTTTAGTGCCTTGGTTTTCACACAACTCATATGGTGTCGGATCACCCCCTGCACCAAAGAGCATCTTGTTGGACCTTTTACAACATCCACCAAAAAGAAACGCTCCTTTTCTCGGTCTTCCCACATTAACTAACTTATTAACTAAGGTTTAGAGAAAGGGCATGTCCTTGAGTCAACGAATGTACATTGCTGGGATAAATCCTGACATCAGGCGCAATGTTCCTCCCCTCTCACTAACTTTGCTATCAGAGCTTAGCGGCACCTAGGGCAGTTGTGATTGGTTTAAAGAAATACAGAGAAGCCAGAGTGTACCCCCCCCCCCCCCTTCCCAAAATAGATAGGGGTGTAGCCAGACCATACTACAGTGCTACATAGTGTGTCTGGTAATGCAAGACTACGGGTCTTTAAATGAAAAACAACAGTTAAAGAGTAGATGAAAAAGAACATAGACAATATTTTCAATAACAATCTCACCAACAATTCAGATGTTTCCTCAAAGTTTTCCTCTTTGCCTGTCTTTCTGCTTAGATGTGTCTTTTTTCTTGCTGGGGACAGCAGCGCTGTGAGTCCAGCTCTGTGTCTCTAGGATCTGATTCACTGGGAGCCGGCGCACAACCAGAGACACGGAGAGGGAGTCACCCATGCTAATCACAGAGTGGGAGGGCACTAAACACAACAGACGGCACATAGTTCCAGTTCCTCCACTCCTTCTTCCTGCTCAGTTGTCCACTCTCTTACTTCTACATGTGCTGTCCTGTAGCTTCCCAAACTGAGTTGTTTTAGTACAATTTTCAGTTGTTAGAGAAAGCTATTTAGAAAGGCAAACCTTATTTATGATTCTGTGCCTTTCTTCTTTTTTATTGAAAGTGCATGTGCAACAGTGGAGGACATGTGCTCCCACTTTGATGTTACTGTGTGCTGTTCTACTCAATCCTTCCATTGTTTTCTGCTATTTGGCAAGACAGCCCTCATGCTAACACACTCAGTTGTATTATCTACTGTAAAAAGCATCAAATCATGCCACTTCAAAATATCTATGTAGCGATTGCAGCAGAAGCCCAGTGATGACTGATGGAGAGGTTCTTCTTGCAGTCCTGGGGCATTAAAGGAGCCGGGTCCAGCAGTTTTAAATGTCTTGTAATACCTTTGGCATCTGGAGACTGAAATGTGTCTATGGCACTTACTGGTCCGTGTGAGCCACCTGACACTGTCTGTCTGTCTGCAGTGAAAGACTGCAGCAGGCAGCCCCCTCCAAATAGCACATGTATTACAGACTGACCTCAACATACTGTAGGGTAGTCTAAGTCTACAAAGAGAGGAGTACTTGTCCGTTTGATGTGAACATCCATCTATTATATTTGATTGAAAAAGATAACCCAATAAATTCTCAGATCAAAGCTGGTATTCAAATAATGGCTGAGTCTCAAATAATACATATTGTTTGTGACCCCCACGAACAAATAAAGGCCGGCCACTTATAGGCCTGGAGAAAGACACTGGTCCTCAATGCTCTTTGTTGACTACAGCTCGGCATTCAACACCATAATACCAAACCAGCTGATCAGCAAACTTCATACACTAGGAATAACATGTAACTTGATTCTGGATTTTCTCACTAGCCGCCTACAGTATGTCAGGATGAGTTGCCACACATGACAACATGGTGCAACACCAACAACCTGGTCTAAAATACTATAAAGACCAAAGAGATCATTGTGGACTTTAGGACCACTGGAAATCACCAGACGCCTCCCGATATGATATCGTCACGATACTTATGCCACGATACAATATTATTGCGATTTTAAACATATTGCAATATTCTGTGATATATTGAAATTTATAACCTTTTTTTCCAACTTCTAATTTTTCCCAATTTCAAATTAAGTCCCCTAAAGGAAACATTAGCAACATGTGTTTTATCTAAAAAGTTACATTTCTCTATTTATTCATTTAAATATTGGACACTATGCTGTATTGATTTTTTCCCCCATCCCTAGAAACAATCAGGGGAACTGATGTCAAAAGAGTCTCAAACATTAAGTTTCCGGGAGTTACCATTACAGAGGACCTCCCCTGGGCTGACGAGGCCTCTGCGGCAGTAGGTAAAGCACAACAACGCCTCTACTTCCTGTGACGGCTGAAGAGAGCTAACCTCCCCCAGAAGCTGCTGGTGAACTTCTATAGGTTTCCGATAGAGAGCACCCTGACAAACTGCATGACAGCCTGGTACAGTAGCTGTACCAAAGCCGCCAAAAAAGTCCTGCAGTGTGTTGTGAAAACAGCAGAGCAAATTATGGGCACTGATTTCCACTCTTTGCACTAGAACACCTCAACACGACCCACTATGTGAAAAGGGCTAAGAACATTATCAATGACACTACTCACCCTAAACATGGATTGTATGAGCTTTTTCAATCAGGCAGATTACACTAACAGACTGAAAGATAGCTAATTCCCAACTGCCATAACAACTGAACTCTGGAAATGGCATGTAACAATAATCAGGGGGGGGGCAATGTGCAACACAAATATTGCTGCTTATTTATTTCTACTGTGGCAATAAGGTATCCTGATGCTGAAACGCAACTTGTGCACTTATGATTAGCTCCTATTCATATGATGTTAGCTTTTATTTATATATAAATATCATATACATTTATGTTTCTGTACTTTTATCTAACATTTTCAGCTCAGTATATATATTATCTCATGTTTTGTATAGTTTAGTCACATAGTATAGTACGTGATTCTAGATAAACTTACATTTATTTTGTTATTATTATTATTAGACGTATTTATATTTATTTAATTGTTAATGTATTTTATCCCTTTTAATGCGCCCTTGGGCTGTCACAATGTAATCTCGTAATCTCTTTATCTGTACTGTAATAGCTCAAATTATAAATTCAGCATAATGTACATTTCCACACACTAATCTAGGGCTATTCATTTGGCGGCCTGGAAGCAACCTCCGAGCCAAACTAGCAACACGCAAACAATGCAGAGCGTGCTGTGCCGGTAGTAGCACAGATTACTATCAAAATGTCTTTCTCAACACTGAATTGTAAAATTGACAATGAAAACCGTTAGTTCAACCCTGCCTGGACTGACAAATACTTATACTTATTTTACTTTTAGCACCAATTTCCCCGAGGGATCTCAAGAGAGGGCTGCAAAAGTACAAAGTTTAATTGCATCTAACAACCAGAGCAGTACTGCTGCGCAGTCATTAACAGCCCAAGAAAGAGCTATATGCTGTATGTTAGACGGACACACAACTGGCAATATAGTATCTGGTAAAATTTCCACAATTGTCAGGATATGAAGCGTCTGCAT
This sequence comes from Etheostoma cragini, assembly GCF_013103735.1. Lineage (NCBI taxonomy): Eukaryota > Metazoa > Chordata > Actinopteri > Perciformes > Percidae > Etheostoma > Etheostoma cragini. The sequence goes on from NC_048408.1 coordinate 7,734,720, forward strand.
GCTTGTGACAGATGGGGCGCCATCCATGACAGGGAAAGTGAATGGTTGGACATCACGTTGGTCCGCTGTTGCACCTCAGTTGATCTCCTTACACTGCACTGTGCATCAGGCGGTGTTGTGACCAAAACTAAGCGGAGCACTCAAAACGACAAAGAACAGCTACAATTAATTTTATTTGCTCCACATCAAGCCTCCAACACCACTTATTCTCAATGCTGCTGTCAGAAATGTCTGCTGAGCACTAAGACCTGCTTTTGCATAATGAGTGAGGTGGCTGTCCAAAGGCAACGCACTGGAGCGTTTCTGTCGTCTCAGAGAGGAGATCATAACTTTTCTTCGCAGCAGCAAGCAAAAAAAGGCAGAAACGCATTTGAGTCGCATACTGGACGACAACTTCATAGCCGATGTCTGCTTTCTGAGAAACACATTCAAACACCTGCATGATCTCAATGTGTGACTACAAGGCCAAGACCAAACTGTCATCGACCTTGTGGAACAAATGCGTGCAGTTAACTGCACCTTTTTGCAACTGATTTGAGCACAGGCCGAATGCTGCATTTTCCGACACTCCGCAAATGCCTCTCATCCCCTGCACAAATCGCAGCTGTGATGACAAATTTAATTGCGAGCCTGAAAAAGAACTTTGCTGGTTGATTGGACTGACTTGTACGGCACACAGAGTTGGCCGTTTTTGCCAGAGAACCGTTCACTGTTGCAATAGAAGGGGACTTCTTCGCCAGAGCAAAGAAAGTGGTCCCTTCCATTGACGAGGGGCAGACTCACTTGTTGACATGCAGTCATCTTTAACCATGGCACAGGAGCTTTGCACTAAAGGGCTTGCAATGTTTTGGACTGATGTCAACGTACATAGAGTTCCCATCAAACCATTAAGAAAGTAGCAATCCTCATGCTCAGTATGTTTGGATCAACATACAAATGTGAGTCAGGTTTTTCATACGTGAACTTCATAAAAAGCAACTCCTGTTGCTCACTGACTGACTGTACTCTCTACTAATGCCTTCAGATTGCATTGACAACTAACAAGCCTAATGTTACTGCTTTCAATCAAAACAAAAAATGTCACTTCTCCCACTAAGTCAGCAGGGTAACTGTAGCCTACATCAATATAATGTGGACTGTGTAACAAACACATGCTTAATCACACCTGTGGTGATTTAAAATATGTTACCTCAGTGTTATAGTTGTGAATACTGGGCACTTTTTAGTTTATGCACTTTGAGATGTTCTTGGGTGAAATGTGATTAAGATGTTTTATTTTGTTTCAAAAGAAAACTCAATGTTATTGCTAATAGCCTACTGTGCACGTTGTTATCAGACAGGTCAGATATGTAGCCTTGGTAGGCCTAGACAAGAGGCGCATATAAGTCCGTTTTTTTTCTTCTTTTGTAAGTGGACAAAGTAGGGGCTACCTCAGATTCTGTTCCGTTAGCACTTTCTTTGTTTTCTATGCACATTTTGTTGTGCAAACTGACCAAAGTTAAAAGAGAAACAATAAATAAACCGTACATGTTTTTCCAATACAATTGTATGTGTTGCTTTTCAAATTTGTCATTGCGAGCTACTTCATCACTGAAATGATTGGCCCAGCTAACCTTCTTGGTTTGACAATCTGACCAAACTGAAGTTGTAATTGAGTAGCCCTGCACTAATCCATCTGTACAACAGAGACATGCTATACTCAATGTCCTGCTGTCTTTTATTTAACACAAGTACTGTTTTTATTACCCAAATCCAATTGCTTGTATTTTATTTTTATTTTGTTTATAAAGAGGAAAAAAGTTACTGTCTAATTAAAACGTAAATCTTCTAACTAAAAGCCTACCAGGAACAGGAACTGCACTGCACTGACATGCTGGAGGGCTTCCAACTGTGCTGGAAGTCAAATCAAGTCACATTAAACTGACTTTATCAAGACAACATGTTAACATTGATTAAAAGCCTCAATAGCAACTTAAAATGAATGTAGATTTGAAAACATTAAGACTTTTAACTAAAAAAATAATCACAGGAAGACAAAAATAGGCCATGTCTCTGTTAGCCTTTTATAAATAAAGACCCGGCTTTGAGATCACAATTTGAGAACATATAGTATTATGTCCACTGACAAACTTCTGAAAGGGACATTCATGATAATGCTGTTAAATAACTAGAGCAAAGAGTCTACAGCCATGCTCACAGCTCTGTAATGCTGCTAAATGCTAACATTAGAAAGCTAACATGCTTACAATGACAATGCAACATTTAGGATGTTAACAGGTAAAATGTTTACCATGTTCATCGTAGTTTATTGTCTGAGCATGCTACCATTTGTAATGGTCTTTACAGCAAGAAATATTGTATGGGCTCTAAAAAAAAGTCATCAGTAGCTGCTGTAATCCTGTAAAAACCACAATTCACTATCTCACGGTCCGCTTGGAAAGAACGAATGAAATGACTCCTTGCCGCGCTGCGAGTACTCTACCCCTCCCGTGCATGAGCCTAAGCTCAGCAGAGCTGCCAGTTTGGCTAAAAAAAATCTTACTCCCATAAGAAACTGATTTTACTTTCAACAACAATAGAGCCCGACCGATAAAGGATTTTTTAAGCTGATACCAATACAAATATTTGGTTATTTTAAAATCCGATATGCCGATATACTGTATATATATTTTTTTTAATCCAGAAACGCGTTACAAAACATGAACAGATTTCTCTAACATTAGTTATTGGTAGTCAGTTATGAGTTCTCACTAAAAAAATATGATAATAATTTGTTTTATTGTCAAAACAGGACAAAAGAACAACAAAATATATTAAAGTTCTGGTATATAAAATTTGTAAAAATACAAACTTAAGATATTAAACTTAAAGTCCTTTGAACAGTCAGTGTTACCAACAGGGACGTTGTACAGCGTCCTCTGGTGGACAAACTATGCAAGGCCAATGCTCCTAACATGGTTGACCGTCCATTTTTATTTTTTAAATATTCATTTATCATAATCATTTATATTAGAATCTTTTTTTCTTTAATTGGCCATTATAAATTCTGATATATATAGATCTGGAATTGCCTAATATCGGCCAATAATATCGGCTTGCCGATAATATCAGCCAGGCTCACAAGAACAGCAGTTAGTAAGTAAGTATGCATGTGCCTTTCTAGCATAATAATCCCTCCGCGCCTTCTGTGAAGGTAAATTAGTTGCAAATTTACTGCAATATTCAAATGTCTCTGGAGCTGGTTGTAACATGTGTTTGTGTTTTACATGTGCGTGCCCAGATTCTGCAACAACAATCTGCTTTTTGACTTTAAATAGAATCTTTCCAGTGGAGAAAGGGAGTTTCCCCTAATGACTGTTTAAGTTAGCTATGAGAGGCTCACAAGCCGGCTCTCTGACCAAAAAGCATCAAAGCCATCACACTGCAGGCATACACCCACTTCCATTCACAGGGATTCCAGCATGCAAATATAACAGCAGTGTTTCATGTTTGTCGTGCTATGACAGTTGGCTGCATGTTATGCTAGCACTCATACTTGGCAGCCTTGTACGTTATACAGTACATCTGAATGTGGTGTGATGGTATGCGAGTAGAAAGCACTCGGCCTACTGTAGCTTTCCACTCACCACTCCCTTTAGCCCAACACTAAGCACTAAGCTATGTCATAGGCTTCTACTGATGGAAGATGACTCACTGCAAATTTCTAGGAGCTGAGAATAGAATAACATGACAGGGAAGAAGTGATTAGATCTGTTGTCACACCAGACCTGAATAGTCACAAAAGAAGAAGAACTAAAACCTGTGAACACGATTACTGCCCCTTTTATCTCTATTTGTTTGCTTAGTAGACTGGCTTGAATAAAACAGCAGGTGGAGTACTCCCAGGAATGTACCCTGGCACCAGGTTAAAGAGAGTGTAGTAATTTAAAGTACCGGTACTTTAATATACCATAACTAAATTACTTAATGGTAGTGTATAAAAAAGAGCAATTTGCAGTTGTTTCCTTAAAAAGAACTATGAATAGACTAACACACAAGTAATCCCTCTCAACCGTCATTTATGAGCCAGTGGATAGTTGCAGTGTCTGTATCTGTATCTGCAGAGACCCTGCCCTCTGCCTGTATTTTTAGGGGGCCAGGCCCGAGGGGGCTGAAAACCAGAGGCTAGCTGTGTCCCCCTACTTTAAGTCTTTTCTCCAGCTCTGTAGTTACGGCACAAGTGACATCTCATCTCATATTCTTCTTATCTAAATTTCAACAATGTTAAACCAGTCCTTGAAGTTTGACAGAAGAAAATACAACATTTTCCTTATGACGGTTTAGCTTTCTATTCAATCTATCTAAAAACTGCAGACTTCTTGGAAAAATGCTGAGCAGTAACTATAGCTGTTTTACAGTTCCAACTTGCAAAAGCACCGGTATATACATTTAAGATGAAGATTACAGAACTACAAACAATAAAATATAAATGAGGTTACCTGCTCCAAGCTGAGCCACCTCCTCTAGTTCTTTTTGAGTCTTAGCAGATGCAATGGCCTCTGGGAGTTTGAGTGTGAAAGGCAGGACATCCCTGCATGAAGAAACAGACAGACAGAATACAAACATTAGAAATACAATATATATAAGAAACACAACATGAGAAAGAATTAAAACATGAAGCAAGAAAAGGAGCTGTCATAGTCGTTAAATGAATTTTGCCTGTGTGAGTTCAGTTTTAATTGTGTACCTTTATTGTAACTGTGAAAATATTATGTTAGGGATTCTGTCTCATCCATACAGCTTCATGGTCCGGGTTATAAGGCAGGACAAGGGATAGAGTAACGGCTAAAAGCCATTTCACCACACTTGGATTGAACTCTAGGCACCAATACCTCACCAGTCCCTGCTGATCTGAGAAACCTACCCAGCTTGTACTCAGTAAACATATTTGAAACATATTTTGGGCCCAGACCAACAAATGACTTAAAGAAAATATGGTAACACATTACCTTGAAATGTATTTTATAATTTAACCGAAAGCCAGTGCAGGGATCTCAGAAATGGAGAAATATGTTCTCTCCACTTGGTCTTTGCCAGTATTCTAGCAGCAGCATTTTGAAGGACTTGCAACTTGACATTTGTGATAAATAATCATCCATAATGTGGATACAATGACTAAGGGGGTAAAGGCAATTAATAAACAGCTAGTAAGTCTGGTGAATTCAGAAAATTAAATCACTGTGCCCACGAAATATTAAGTCTTGAATGCCCTCTGGCCCCCTTAACCGTGGCAAATATTTTCATACATTTTTAACTCCACCTTTGTCCCCAAAGAGGGTATATTATTCATTTGCAGTGATCAATAAAATGTAGGTTAACACTGAATGAGTATTCTTGTGTTCATTGTAATATGTAATAAATGTTGTTAATCTTTTGTAGAATCAAACCAATGAAGCCTTTTTTTACCTATTCTTTGCACCCCTAAAAGGGTTGAAATCGCACCGGGTTATAATTAAGAATGTAAACTCGTACTCAGCTCAAAAAATGTAAGTGTTTGATTCGCAGCCATCTTTCTAGATGAATGAGTGTTGGGGTGGTTATTGCTTTCAGCACAATTTCCTTCTATTTCCTGTGTCTGTTGTTTTAAGTCCAGTGTGTGTCTGTGTCTCCCGAGCTGGCACAAGATAAAACAAGAAGTGAGCGACTTGGGCGCTGAGAGCCGAGTGCTTACTCAACAAACATTATCTTCATCCGTGGAGTTTCCACTCTCGAATCATCCTCTCTTTACAGAACAAAACATAGGAGAAGCTGGGGATGTGATAGATAAAGGGATAAAGAGAAAAACAAATGTTGGTTGTTTACCTGCTAATACAGTAGAAAGCCACCAGGCGAAACAGATCTGCAAAGCTGATGCCAGATTCTTCAAGAGAAAAGGCTGTGAACAAAGGAAACGTGTACAGCCTGAATTACATTTCATATACTGCAACTCAACTAGATGTAGGTGCTTACAGGGTATTTGTATTTGGACCTATTAATCTGTCAGTTATGTCACTTTATGAGGAAGTTTTACTGATTTTAGTCCAGATTAATATTATTGTTGGGTCTGTTCAATTAAGCTGCAGTGAAAAGTGCCACCTTTGTTAAGTTGATCACAAAATAAATTCAGTTCTTCTTTTTAAAGTGAACAAATACAACACTGTATATCTCTTGGTACTCTTTATAAGCTCCTAATGCTGTTCAGCATATGACCAGTAACTTTACGGTAGTGTGGTAAAATAATACAATGGCTGAGGTGGTGATGAGCAGGGCACTCAGGAACGGCCACGTAAAAGCTGGCTTA
>NC_048408.1:7741138-7753918 GCF_013103735.1 Etheostoma cragini
GTTGACCACAAGAATAAACGCTGTGTTAATTCATCATGGAGTCAGTTGTCAGTTTATAGAAGGATTTCTCCAACAGTAGCAAGACATTATAGCACAAGCCAAGATACATACTTGCTATATATCAATAAAGAAGGTAAGTACCAATATCACTCTATTGGAGATGAAACATACTACTGTGAGGGGTGGGGCTACATCCATTACTTACGGCAGGCCCACGCACCATTGGGTAATATTACTGGCTTCCTGCCTTTCTGGCCAAAGTGTTTTTACTTCACAACATTATCAAGCTAAAAAGAAAGGGGTCTCTTTCTGTCTGTCTAACCGTTCATTTTGATGCTTAGGACCCAAGGAACTGCAGCGTTGAGTGTGAGCAAATGACGCCTATACTTTGGCATTGCTCCGGGATGCAACTATGTCATGAAAGTTGTTTTTCTCAGGAGCCAAGGAAGCTCAGTGTCAAGAAAGTCAAGTCAAGCCATTTAGTTGTGTGCATGAGCTTGAGAATGAGTTGGGAAATGTCAGTGAAATCAATTATATTTAGGTTACTGTGTAGTTCAACCTTCAATGTAATGGTACTGGCTGAAGCAGCCTAGGTGTGAATTGAACGTCATGTATGAGTCCTTTGCTCCTGATGCCAGGAGAGAAGAAGGTCGCACTGCCAAAAAACAAACAGTATGCCGTTTGTTTCCTATGTCACAAGTTGGGTTTCTGAGTTATGTTCTTTGAATTTTGTTTTAGCATTTGTCCTGATTTCATGTAATGGAGAGCACTGTAAGTGAATAGTCACCTCTCTGGACTCAAGACGTCTTTTGAGTCTGCCTACCATCCCTCGCCTTGACATTTGAGTTAGGTTATTCTACACTACTACTGGATTAATTGCAGTGAGATTTAAGTACAGACATTAGTACCAGGTTTTAAACCCTGTTTCATCAAGGTATTTGTACAACTGCTCTTTACTATCAGTACAAATACCTTTGCCTTACTTTGGAGCTGGCTAATCTGAGACTTCTAGGTTGTCTGATAAGAATTTGCAGCACTTTCTTTTAGCTTTTAGTTTCTACATAAAGCCACCACAAAGACCACACACCCTTAAAAATGTAATATTTAGGCAGAACATGTTTATGAGTAATGTGACTTTAGGACTGGTGATTTGTAATGTATCAAACTGTTCGTACACGAGGCTCCTTAACACAGCAGTGAGTATGAGAGGCCAAGTGGAGAGCAGCTGACCCACATCTAAAGGCCAAAGCAGGCTAAAGGCACACCCCTCCCTCCCTGCCTCCCTCCCATGTGGGCTGTCACTTCAGCAAGGAAAATCCACAGCTGGTGTTTCATCACACTTTGGCACAGCTCCATGACGATTCCCAATGCGGAAGCACAGCACAGTACAGTATGGGGATGATCGCATTCTTTCTGCCACATATGGAGATAACAATTTGATTTGCGAATATTTTTGTAGCTACATATCGCACCTTCGCACAGTCAAGTTAAATGTTAAATTTTGGGGGAGGACAGATATACATTTTTAAATCCTGGTCTAGACGAGCCCCCAAGTGTTACTTACTGTACTGGCTCTCTCTGACAGGGAAGTGGCTGATGGGAGATCCTGACTGATCCTCCTTCAGACGCACACACAGAACCTTCCTCTGCAGAGCGCCTGACTTCCTGACCAGGAACACCTGCACCATGGAATCGGAAGTCATGAAACATCATTAGATCAATAGATCAGTGCTTCTCAACCTTTTTGAGTCAGTAAAAACAATTCCCGAGTCTAAAATATGTAATTTCTTCTTTTTTTTTTCCTTCCCCCACCCACCATCTGGCGACCCCCAGAAATGATTTGACCCCCTAGGGCGTCCCAACCCATTTAAATAAGACACATTCACACACAAGTAGGGCTGAACGATTAATCGCTTTGAATCAAAATCGAGATTTGAAAGGCCGCGATTAATCAAAGTTGCAATATTTAGCTGAATGTTTGGTGGAAACATTTGGTTTAACATTTATTATAACTCTTTTTGTTATCATATTTACTGTTTTTTCCCAAGAAAAAATTTGTTGTATATCACAGATTATTTACAAAGATAGCCTATTTTCAGTGGATTATTCATTCATTTAAAGTGCTCATATAATGCTTTTTGGCTTTTTCCCTCTTCCTTTATTGTGCTATATATCTTTTTTGTGCATGTTATTGGTTTACAAAGTGAAGAAGCCCAAAGTCCCCCCCCCCCCCCCCCCCCCCCCCCCCCCAAAAGAACTTAGCATCTCCAACAGAAAACACTGTTCACCAACTGCTCCAAACTGCTCTATTGTAGTCCAGCCTTTACTTCAGAGACAAACGTGCGTCACTTTGTAACCCACGTTCTAATGCTCGCCTAGCTGCTAGCGTGGCACGCCCCCCCACTCTGCTTCTGACTGGCTAGTAGTCCTTACCTAGGTACTGTGCATGTGTGACTTCCAACAAAGATGTAACAGAAGTGAGATGCCTCACTCTGTGGATAAAACGGAAAGATGAACACACAGAGTAAAAAGAGGAGCTGCAGCAATGTATAGTACAACAAAAAATAAAGTTTTTTTTCTTTAAATTAAACCATGTGAACCTATTCTGATATAACTTCTAAATACAATTATGAACCTGAAAATGAGCATAATATGAGCACTTTAATATAACGGTAGAAGGTGCAACATATAGATGCTGCTGTTGAACTGAGATATATAGCATATCAGAAATTTCGGTTTACAAGAAAGTACTGATATGTTTTCATTGGAACTTTAGCTTCGGTGATAAATGTTCTCTGTTTGACTGTTCAATGTTCCATGCTTATTTAAAGAAAAAGATTAATTGCTGGAAACTCATATCCATGTTGTTATCCTTGCATACAAATAAAGAGCAGTGTTAATGGTAGCTCATGTTTTAAAGGTCCATGACATGTTTTATCTGTTACACAGTGAAAATTGAAAACTAATATCACAAATCAAATTGTAATTGAAATGTCTTTCCGAAAAATCCCACTTAGATTACCCCCCCAAATTGTTCAGCCCTACACACAAGTCTTCCCGACCCTCACCCCTGGAGGCTGTTTGAGCAGTATGCGACAGGCCTCTTCTTCACTGACTGACAGCAGCAGCCACACCGGGTGAGTTTGAGTCAGCCTGTCCAGCACACTCATCCTCCTTCGCAACGAGTCGTATCCAGAATCCCTTTCCCCCCCCACTCCGCCACAGTGGGGGGACTGCAGGTAAACACCACTCACTTCACTCTCCAGCCTGGCAGAGAAGTGCAGAGAGACAGAAAGTGAAACACTTGCCATCTGCTGGTAAGAATCAGTACCAATGGGTGGAGTCATTTTATAAATACTGTAGGATTCTTACTGTCAAATGTGACAATATAATACAATTATCATAACCGGTTCCAACTTGAAATCATTTCAAAAATTACGATTTCAGTGGAATCGTTTCTTTATTGGAATTGTTTGGAAAACTTTGGGCAAGTTTCCTTTAATCTATCTATTATTTATGTGAAATAATATAAGCATGTGAACAGTTTCAAATCCACACCTCAAAGAATTGGAATCGAAAATTGATAGGAACTGGAATCAAAAGGAAGAGTCTGAATTAGAATCAAAATTGTTACAATCAAAATCATGCCCAACCTTAAATACAGTGCAGTACAAGCTGGTGGAAAGAAACATGACATGGCTCATCAAAATAGCATTTAAAGACATGACAGGAAATAAAAGACTAGACTAGTCAGGTTGAGGAATGTTTTGAGAACATGTGTGGAAAACAGTCTCACCCTTGTAGATCCATGGGCTCTTTGTCAACTGTTGGAGAGGTCTGGACCATCTCTCTTGTCAGCTCTCCAATCTCCAACGCAAATGTGTCAATCAGCTGGAAGAAGACAGAAGGAGAGGCTTTGAATGATGAGGGAATATAAAAAGGAGAAGAGGAGGGCGGACAGCAGTAAACGAAACCCACGGCATTGCTTAAACATAAGTTAGAAAGCAAGAGACTGGGATGACAAAGGGACTTTACTGGTCACAGCTGCAACAAAAGGGCAGGATGACGGTTTTCCTGTACGCGAACATGATTTCCTACAGGCAGGAAACACGGAAGGGAAAGCATTGTTGACTCAACATTCAGAGTGAGACAAAGATTCTGTCATACTGCAGAGACGCTCGCGTAACTCTTTGCCAAATGTGTCCCAGCTGAGAATGCAATTTCTACACACAACTTTGTACTTTAGTTTTAGACCACAGCTATTTTGGGATTAAAGTAATAATGATGACCCAGAAATGGAAAAAGTGTTTCGCAATCCCTGATACCAACCTCACAAAGCATGCCAGAAAATGCCCAATGGCTCAACATTTGGTTCTCATTTTGAAAAAAAAAAAAAAAGAGGAACGTGAACAGGAACTTTACCTATGGCCATGGAGTCAGTTAGTTAGCTGTGAACTACAAATTGAGCCCAGTCTATTTTAGCTGCTATCACCACCAGTAAAAGTATGCCAAATTAGCTAGTTCCTGTTTGAAGTATACTCATTGATCTACAGACAACTGTCCCTGGATTACTTTAACATGGTAGAATACTTCTCAGGCAACTTCTGAAGTTGGTTAAGGTGTTTATCCCCAAAGTACGCAAAGGAGACAATGGTATCGTTGGGAAGTGAAAGTCACACTGAATCTGAAAATATGTGTGCAAAAACGTGACTGAGTTATGAAAGAAGGACTGTGTTTTTGATTCAAAGCAGCAATCTTGTTAAAGTAACTTAATTGCCTCAATGAGCTCTGTGTGACACACCGTCTTTGCAGCCACTAGAAACTGCTGATCGTGTTGATAAGTGAGCCAAATCAGTGGGCAAAACTACAATAACTAACTTCCTGTTGTTTTTAGAACACCTGCATGCACCTGTCCCTTTCACCTCATGCAGCATCAATGCCTCTCTGACTGTTCTGCCCCTCCCTTCTTCAACTCTCCTACTCACAGTTGGACACCTCTGATGTAGAGTAATGACAGATAGAATACATTCTGGCAGAATTGATTCCTAAATCAGAAGAGTTATATGCAATGTTCACTAAAAAAAAGGTTAAACTCCTTGAAAATAAAATCAAAAAAACTGCTCAGTTGCATGACAACTGTTAGCAACTAATTGCTTTCATGTTGGGTTTTTTCCTCCCACGTCCCCTCATTCCCCATTGTAGATCTAGACCCTCCTCAAACATGTGTGTCTGTGCAGATGTTGTGAAGGCTGTACTCTGATGATCTGGGTCAAACAATCATGCAATCAAAATGGTATCCTTGGGCCTTTTTAAAGTTTTATATTGTTGCATATGGCCATAGAGTACATTATAACAAGGAGCAGAAATCTTAGGCAATCAAGGGGAAGTATGTTGATTTCTTATGATCAGAGTTGTTTGGTGGAAAACAAAAAAGTGTCTGCACCTGAAGCAATGCTACCATTATACATTTTAACCAGTTGGAGGCATCCTTTTCCAAACTTTCTTCCACCAGCTGGGCTCCAGGCCAGACCACAGTCACCACAGGTCCTTTTAATTCCCCCCCTTGCAGGACTAAGTGGAGCCAGCTCTGTTAAAGCCTCAGACTCCCCATAGATTTGTGTCACGTCAAAACTCTATTGTATGACACAAGTCGAAAACTTAGCTCCAGTGTTCCTGGAGCACTGAAAACTGCACAGTTCCAACACAGACTGGGGATGCTCAATTGGAGCCGTGGTGAAGACAGGGATAGCTATAAGAGTCCAGACAATTGACCAGCACCGGAGAGACAGAATAAGTGTTATTCCTGCTATCAAAAGCAGCAAAGAACTGTGTCTTTACATGTCTCTCTAAAAAAGCTGCAGCTGATTCAGAACGTTGCTGCTCCAGTCCTCACTAAGACCAAGAAAGTGGATAAGATCACTCCAGTTCTGACGTCTTTACACTCACTTCCTGTCCCTCAAAGAATTGATTTCTAAATACTTTTGTTGGTTTATAAATCACTAAACGGTTTAGGGCCAGAATACATTTCTGATCTGCTAGTAAACTATGAACCAGATTCCAGACTTCTTAGGTCATCAGGGTCAGGTCTACTTTCTGTCCCCAGAGTCAGATCTAAACCGGGGGAAGCAGCGTTAAGTTATTATGCTCCACAAATCTGGAACAAAATCCCAGAAAACTGCAGGTCCGCTGCTACTCTCAGTTCTTTTAAATCATTTCTTTCTTAGGCTGCCGTTCTTTAAATAATTAATTTCTTATACTGCACTCTAACTTTTATTTTTGTATATTATTTAATTTTTAACCGTTTTAAACTGCTCTTTAATGTTTTTTATGAAGCACTTTGAATTGCCCTGTTGTTAAAATGTTGCTATCCAAATAAAGCCGCCCTGCCTTGTCTAAACCTCGATGCTCCGAACAGCCAAAGTGTCAGTTTTAACAACACGGATCCTGTCTAGAGAGATTAGCTTTTGGGTTGCAGAGTGCTGATTTAATTGTACCATTTGGAACAAAACATTTGTTTTTAAAGTGCTCATGTGGGTAGTGAAATTCACGCGGCTGGACTCCCACGAGTCATTTAGAGAAAGGGGCAAAGCTGGATTACCAATCAGGCAAACAGGCAACCCCCCCCCCGCTATCTAATGTTCGTAACAATTTGATGAAATTGATTTACTATTTTTTGATTATTTTGATTATCCATTAGCCTAATCCGTTTGAGTCATTTCTTGTTAAAAAAAGTCTTATAACATAACTTTTTGTCTTATAACAATTCTCTGATTCCAGCTTCTAAAATGTGAATATTTTCTAGTTTCTTCACTCCTCTGTGACAGTAAACTGAATATCTGCAAAATCTGTGGGCAAAACAAGACCTTTGGGGACATCATCGTGGGCTTTGGGAAACATGGATCCACATTTTTCACAATTTTTTGACATTTTATAGTCCAACTAAACCATTGATCCATAAACTAAACGGATTAATCAATAATAAAAATTAGGGCTGTCAAAATTAGCGCGATAATAACGAGTTAACGCAATCATATATTAATTAGATTAAGAAAAAATATCGCAATTAACGCACGTTGTCTTTGACCCCTTGAATGACCCGTATTGAGGTGTTTGCACAGGGCGCGTGACACTGATGAACAGTAGCTGTGCCGCCAAGTGGTAGTCTAATAGAAGGGTGTGCAGCCAGATTGAAAAGAATCAGCACAGAAGTTGAATTATGGAGAAAGAAGGGATAATGGATGGTAAGTTTATTTTCAAAACTTTGCCAGATAGTACACTTGACAAAACGAAAGTTATATGTACCATTTGTCGAGCTGAGTTTAGTTATCACCGAAGTAAGCTACATCCAGTCTGAGGTATCACTTGCAAGACAAGCACACGGATCCCAGCGTAAGCTCTGCTTCTGGTAACGTACGACAAACTACACTTGACAGCCGTTTTAGAAGCAGATCGATGGATACGTCGACCTCCAGTAAACTGACCCAAGCTATAGCTAAATGGATTGCCACAGCATGCAGACCAGTTTATATAGTGGAAAAGACGAAGGTCTCCGTGATATTATCCGGATTGCCTCCGGTGACCTCACGTACGAGTTGCCATCCAGGGCCACAGTCATGTCCAGGATACACAAGTGGTTTGACACAGAGAAGGCCAAACTAGCTACGAATTTGGACAACACAGCTTCTGTCGCGCTTACTGGTGACTATTGGACATCGCTAGGTAATCATAGCTATCTTGGAGTAACAGCTCATTACATCGATCAGGAGTGGAAGATGCATTCACATGCATTGACTGTAATGAGAACTGATGAGAGGCATATGGCTGACGTATGCGCGAGTCATTTTATGGATGTGGCGGGTCAGTGGAACATTGAAGAGAAAGTGAGCACGCTGAACACAGACAGTGCTAGAAATATGATTGCAGCTTCGAAACAGCTACCATTCAAACACCTGCCGTGCACGGCTCATAGTATTCAACGCTCAGTCACAGTGTCTCTACAAAACAGTGCATTTGACGGTGCACTTGCTAAATGTCGCAAAGTGGTTGGCCACTTCAAACATAGCCCACCTAATACTGCTGAACTCAAGACACAGCAAGTTGACTGTCAACATCATCAGAAATGATTTTGTTTTTGTTCCACTTTACATTCAACAATTGTAAGTAACTTCTTGATTACAAATACAGTAAATTACAGCCAGTCAATAAAACCCCTTTAGATCTATTGGTCTAGTTTTTACTTATTAAGTACATTTGGTATGAATGACAATGTGTCATTACATTTGATAATCTCATTTAACTTAAATTGGAGTGGATTTGAAATAGAATTTTAAAAATGCGATTAATCGTGAGTTAACTTACCATTACTATGCGATTAATCAACTAAAAAATGTTAATCGTTTGACAGCCCTAATGAAAATACTTGTTACTTGCAGCCCTAGAATGGAACATTAGTCGGTGAATATGCTCCACCAAAGCAGTGTTATCCAACATGATATGAAGGCTGCTTTATTATTACCTAATCTTTAGACCCTGTTGTGCAGAAGTGTCCTTGTGTCAGAATCTAGTTATAAGACCTTCAAAATTTTACAACAATTTGTCAGAGAATGGAAACTGTACATTTGCAAACTTAATGTAATCTGGTCGTGGAAAAAAGAAGAAAAAAACTAAACTGATTATAGTGTGATTTTTGCGTTTTTACCTTTAGTCGGTAGGATAGGATATATAGGGCGGGACGTCTCAGCAGCACAACAATATTCAGAAGGGTTTGACACATATTTAGCACTCCCCTCCCGCGATTTGGATATTGCACTTATCCATATTGCGACAAAATGGCGATGGATTGTGCAGGTCTAATAGACACACACCAGAGGGTTTATTATTTATTCAGCTCCTTTAAGCGGTAAGTGATTCTCTGCATGGACTGCTGTTAAAGCCATGGATGGAGTCAATAGGAAACTATGTGTTTGGTTTTTACACACAGACACATACTGAACGCTTTCACAGGGTTAGTAAGGATGGAAAAAACCTGGAAATTAATAGTGAGACAACTTTCAATGGTTGTTTTTAGTTCACGATTGATATTGTACCAAACACTGAATTTGTCGAACAACGTGAATGAACTATGAAGATGCAGCCAGGTGAAAGCTGTAAACGGCTACCAAGGCATGGCGTGCGTCACAGCTTTTAGGTCTCTTGCTTGCCAAGATTTTATAGAAGAGCAAGAATTTTACTTTGAAATGAGAGCTCTTGTCCGTTACTGAGGCTGTCAATGAACAAGGCTGTAGCTGTACAGTAATCTATGTGTACCACAGTTTAACATTGACTCCTGTGTGCCTGTAATCCACATTAGTCATGAGGGAGAGATGGACAGAAAAAGATTAGGCTGCTCATTTAACAATAATAATAGTAGGCCAACTAATAATGATTTGTAAGGGCACTGTCTTGACAGACTTATATTTAGTCATTTTTTCCCCAGTGTGCAGTTAAAGGTGAACTACTATGAGTGTCTGTATTTTATGCCATATCTATGATCGTATGTCAGATTTTCATGTTGAATGTGGCCAAAGCTTCAAATAATGAGGTTAATGCATTTCAGAGAAATCTCTGTGAGCTTAATCGTTCAGAATTCCAACTGTTCTGAACGCTCTGGTTACAACAGTTTTTTCTACTCTTGGCTCAGGACCAGGTAACACCGAGCCGGTCTTCTATGATTGCTCATCTGCTCCAGCCTGGCAGGACTGGAGTGGTTTTTGTTTGTTTTTTGTTAACATTTTTGCATGTAGCTACATGCCAACGGCAGTGAAAGATGTAATCTTGGCTCCCATTGTTGTTAATTTCTCCCCAATCTTGGCTTAAAGTAGTAGTAGTAGTAGTAATAGAAGTAGTATTCGGTTTAAAAACCTATTTTCTGTGATTTTTGACGGTATGAAGGTCTGCTATATTCTATTACTGTGCACTGCAGACTTATAGTAGCTGCGTGCTAACGGCAGGAAAACCTGTAGTCTTGGCTGCCAATGTTACCCAATTCTGGGTCATATTTCTGCTGAAACATGTCCAGTCGGGTCATATTTGGTTTATAAGCCATTTTGGGCGGGGGGGTTTACGGTAGAAAGTGCTACTCTGTTGAAGCCCCCGACAATACGGAGACACGCAGCAACAACAGAAACGTTGATATGGAATCTGACCAGTCAGAGCACACTTGGCTTTTTTGGGAGGGGGCAAGTCTCATACAGACGGTGAATATTTACAGTCTATGGGGTGACTACAGGTGAAGCAGCCATGGACAGTACGAGTGTTTTTTGAACATTAAAGCATGTAAACATGTTCTAATACAAACAAAAAATACAAATATGATCCTGAAAATGCTAAATAATAGGTCACCTTTAAATGCAGTAAATCCAATTATTCATGGCGTAATAGTGAGGACAACTTACAAATCATGTGCAGCTCGACATCAGATATAATTTTTTTAAACAATGAGACCCTTCTTTGGCGATATAAGGGAAAACATGCAGCAGAACAAAATATGTGTAAGTACTTTTCATGAGTATCGATTGCAGTAATGAAACAACATAATGTGTTATTCGACTAAAAGTGTTGTTATTGAACCCTGCAGGAGCTGGAACCGTTTCTGCTTTCTATGGAGCCTCTAAACGCACAAATGAAAGAATCTGGAAGCGATAAAATATAGAATCTTAAGCAACTGGGAGGTCAAAGGTAATAGTGTTGGTTCAGGTGAACAGTTTGACTCATTATAGGGATTGACCAATACTGGTTTATCAAGGCTGATGCCGATAATAAGTAGTTAATGATATGCATTTACAAAGATTTTGGAATGTTATAAACTCCAACACACAACTTTGTATAAATGCTTTAAGCAATTATTTAATAAATTAGAAACTAACAACATTACACAGTAAAAGATAGTCAGATAGTGTTGTGGGCGGGACATTAAGTCAGACCCAGTGGTGAGCATAGACTGTGAAAGAAATGGACCAACAGATCCCGTTACTCTGGACGGAGACCAGCGAAGGATTTTAGAAGCACTTTTCCGGTGATGGCTGAGCGTTACTGCGCAGCCTCTAACTGAGCTTGACGATGTAGATGTGATGTGAGCAACTTGTCTGAAAGTTGTAAGTCTTCTGGTAGCTGTGCCACGAGAAATCTCAATCATTCCCAATTGAGTGGTTGGTAGCATTAAAAAGGCGCCATATGAGCTACGCTTAGTGGAGGCTGGCTTACCCCCTTGATGGTGAGTGAAACTGAAGCAGAGGGACGGACACATCTGGCAAGGTTATCTGGCAAATAAAATACTGATACAGATAATCTACAAACCGTCAAAAAAATGGTCTATAACCTTTTCAGTAAGCTTCCCCTTCAGGGCAACAGTGAACAGGGCTCACACACTGTAAGGTATTCAGACTATGGTGTGTGTCTATATTTGTTCCTGCCGGGACATGATTCAAACAGCACACCAGAGAGAAAGATTTTACACATTACCTCCTTAGAAATAAAGATGTTTTCAGATTAAGGCAACAGAGTGTTAAAATTAATCAAGAACATAACATCTGAGATTGCATGAAAAACGTTCTGGTTGACTGTTAAAGCTTTAGTGAGTAACTTTTTGATATCAATGAGCGTCCGTTACATTCAAGCCATTGCTGAATGAGTTGCTACAAAGCTAATTAAGACTATCAGCACCACACAGCTCTCTCTGGGTTTCTCAGTATGTTCACAAGATGGTGTTGTCGGGCAAAACTCGAGTGAAGCTAATAACCTCTTCTGAAGAGTCCATGTTAATCTTCCATGTTCTTTTTAGGCTACTACCAACTGTGTGGAGGAGGGTTGGGGGCGGTGCGCAATCACGGAAGGATTGTATCATGTTGGCGCGGTGACAGTTTTGTTGTCATTGCTTTGAATTCCTCATTGGGGCGACAGAAACTACGCACTATAGCTTTAATTATTTCGGTGTGTGAGCAGGGGATGTTGAGCACGCGGGACAACAATGTGTAAGTATGTGTTTAGTGAGTGATCGTGGAAGAAAAGGAAGAAAAGGAAAGAAAAGAGACAAAAGAGAAACAGGGAAGAGACAGATGAAAAGGGCAGATAGATACTACAGACAGATCTACAGAGCCAGAGAGAGACAGAGAGAGAGAGAGAGAGAGAGAAAGGAGAGAGAGAGAATTTTTTTTTACTCCTCTGAGTGTTTGTCAGGCTGCCAACAAGTGCAGCTGGCATTCCTCGCATCCAGCAGTCCTTCAATATATGGCAGAAAGAAGGAAAACTGTCGCAATGCAACTCCACTTTTATGTTTTTGTTATCAATCAATAGTATGCAACATTTCCTCAAACTATGAAGACAAGTGTTCAGTCAGAACTAAGAATGTGAGAATTCAAAGCAACCGCCCCCCAACAAGATAAAATAGTCCGGAGAGCATTTATCTATCAATTCTCTTATAATTACATAAGAAAAAATTCATGAGAAAGTTCATTTTGGTTATTTAAGCATACTGTACAGTATAATTAGGAACATTTTTCTTTAACTAAACAACTATAAAAACTACACTCCCAGAGTAGTAATTGCAGAGGCAACTACTGAAACGGGAAACACAATGAAGGTCTATCATGTCTATCATTTGTCAATATTCATATTATTACCTTCCGCTTTTAAACCCTGGTCGCATCGAGGAACATTATCCGGAACCCCTTCATGCAACAAAGCCTGCTTGCTTCTTTCGTGGAATAAAAGTTAATATATATATATATATATATATATATATAT
>NC_048408.1:7754018-7768316 GCF_013103735.1 Etheostoma cragini
GGGGTCCAACCCGTTACTAGCATGGGGTACCTAATAAAGTGGCCGGTGAGTGTATATATATATATATATATATATATTGAACAAACGGAATAGCCAGCAGGGTTTTGTTTTTTGTTTTTTGCTGCCTCCTGCTTCTTTTGAAACTAATTTGGCTTCCAGCTGTTGTAAAAGCCCCATGTAGGGGATAAAAAAAACAAAAAAACACACCTGTGTTGAGTTAGGTCACGGCACTTTGATGACCAGCAACGCTCGCTTGAGGCGGTAATAATCTGCAATGGAAAAAGGAGGACAGGGCACCGCGACCAGGTCGAGGGCGAAGCGAGAAGGTGCCATGTACTGGAAAAAAAAACCTTAACAGGGAGGTTTTGGGACTGATTGGGGGGATAGATTTCCTACAGACAAAATCCACACGGCAATAAACTAGTAAGAGCAAATGAGGTTTAACCATGTATCCATCTAATTTAAATGTTATTTATTTTATTTAACCAGGAAGAGACTTCTTGAGATTAAAAGAAAGAGTGTCCTGGCCAAGACAGGCAGCCGTACAACCACACATATACACAAACACAAAAACACTAAAAACATAAAACAACTGGAACAGCAAATCCCACATCAGGAAAAACATCTGCAGCCAGATGTGGCTGCATCCAACTCAGTCAACATCCTCTTAAAAGCGACCAATGAGAGCAGCTCATTAAGTTTCAGGATTTTCTGTAACTTGTTCAATGTAGAGGGAGCAGCAAAATTAAAACATCTTTTTTCCCCAGCTCAGTTCTGACCGTTAGAAAAGACAGAAGGAAAAGATCCTGGGAACAAAGACTGTAGGTCCTGATGCTATTTACACTGATAAAGGTCAGAAGGTAAGGCAAGTCAAGGCAAGGCAGAGCCGCTTCATTGCATAACACATTTCAGCAACAGGGCAATTCAAAGTGCTTTACATAAAAAGATTAAAATAATAAAAAGACCGCTTTTCAATAATTAAAAAAAAAAATGGAAGGTTTGATATCGGCCTATAGTTGCTCATTAGTGACGTGTCTGGATTGTTCTTGTTTAATAGTGTCTCGATGACTGCAGTTTTCAGAGCTTGTGGAAAAACAGCTGAGAGAAGAGACATGTTCACAATCTGTAGAAGATCAGAAGCCCAAAAATTCAAAACATTTTTGAAAACGCCCGTTGGTAGAATATTGAGGCAAGGTAGGATGGAAGTAGCCTTGTACATGAAGATATGCCAGTGTTGAAGTCTCCTTGTTGATAGAGAAGACCATCCGACATGTTCATACAGTTCACAATGGTGAGTGGGTGACGAGGCTTAGAGATCCACGGTGTAGATTAGATTAGATTATACAGTGTCTAGTGCATGTAACCTCTGAGACAATGTGTGCATGTATAAAACATCACCATGGTTAAGTATAGACATAAAAGTCTCAGCAACCAGCCTCTTTATAGATTTAAACAAGAGACAGGATTTAATTCTGAAATAAACCCCTAGTTTAAGTTTTAATCGTTTTGCTGCTAAATATGAAGTGTAAATGAAAGAGAATTATATATTAAAATACCAAGATATCTGTACTTAGAAACAAATTCAACCTTTGTACCCTGGGAAGTGAGGATTGAAGGCAGATGAAATAAATAAAGGCAAACAACCTGTTTTTCCTCATATCAAGAAGTGTGTGCTCCAGTTGCCAGACCTTCTTCCACGGCGCTGTGGAGAGAGGTCTGGCGATGCGAGACTAGTGGCAGTATAAGTCTAGCGATTTAAGCCAATGTTTGGGAGTTTTGTTTCCTGTTTTAAACACCAATTACTGAGTCAGCCTTTCCTAACAAAAACCCATTTGGTACGCAGGAAGTGATGTGGTTTATATATTTCTTAGTGGGCTTAAGAAAAGTCAGCAAAGTCATCCATTCATCAGTCCTTACCTTAAAGAAGCTCCCGCTCCTGTCGGTGAGGCCGCTGGGAGGACTCCCGGGCGGTAAGCCGGAGGCCATGTTGTCTTCCTGTCCACAGGACTGGGTAACTCTTACGTCTGGGGCAGCGTCTGCAGGGGCCAGGGCTCTGTGTGTCAAAAAATACGTTTCAGTCCAGACACTTCAGCTGTGGTGCAACCAGAGGAAATTCCTGCTTTGGCCACAGCCAGAAATATGGAGGTGCTGGTCTGCTTTCATTGGGACTCTTTCTCCTCTCCCTCCGTCTCTTCTTTCTTTATACACAATCACCTCTTCTTCTCCTTTCGTTTTCCTGCCTCCTCTGTCTTTGCCGCCCCCCCCCCCCCCCCCCCCCCCCCCCCCCTTTCCCTTGCTCCTTCATCTCAGATAATTGCCTCAATCTTTTTTTTTCTTTTATCTCCTTGCAATCCTCAGCTTGTTTTTGGCCTGGACTTCTGTCCTCTCATTACTGGTCTCTCCTGTTTCCTCCCTTTTCTCACATTTCAAGATCACTTTTTCCTATATTTTGTTCCCATGTGCTCTTACATACAGTACATAATTCATTTTCCATTATGCCCTCAGTGTTTCAGCACAGCTGCCCTTCTTTTCCACCATAAAAGAAGGTTTTAGGGTTTGGGTTCTTCGGTTTATCTCTCTGTCTATTTCTCTATCAGTGTCTATTTGTCCATCCTCCCTCCACCTCCTATTTTGGCGTCACTGTCTCCCCCCTTTCTCTACAGCCAGGCAACAACTATTAGGACAACCCTTCCGCTCCTGGCAAAGGCTTCACAGTCCTTGGAAACCGGGGAAGATGCGCCATTCATCCATCAGTCCCCACGTGGACTTTTTAATCTCGTACAGTAAGTAAGACCCCACCCCCCACCCCCACTATAGTCATTTTTTGGACTGCTTACAGAAGCAACAAAGCCCTCTGGCTCCGCAGCATAGAGACAGTTCATAAGATAAAAAGAACAAAGATATGGGAGTTGTTATTGGCACGTCTTCAGTATCATTAAAAGATCATATTTAACTTTGATTATTGATCCTTTTCCTAGATGTATTTTTCTTATTAGTGGCTTATTTTCATTTCATATATCTATTATACAGGAAAGTTAGAAAAAGTAACAATTACATTACAATATAAAAACGGGCCTGACTCAGTTTAAAAACAGCAGGTTCCTGCTCTGCAGACACATAAAACATGGTTACAGCGCGTCAGGACAGACATTAATAAAAGACATCGATATAGAAAAATAAATTTCGACAACTGAAAACAGCCAATACAGTTACATACGGTCAAAGACATTTATACTAGACATCAGCTGGGCTAGACTCATACGGACAGTGCAAACAAGGCTTGGACAATACATTAAGAAAATTTAAGAAGAAGCTGTTTGTATGCCTTTTTGAAATATGTGATGGATGATAGAGTTCTGATGTGATATGGAATGTCATTCCAAATCTTTGTATATGTATAAAAAAAAGATTTCTGACCAAAGTTGTTTTTATATGGGGGAACTGGGATAATTACCTGCGAGACCGACCTAGTGAGGCGACCTGGTCTCACGTGTGTTGGAAAAAGTGCAACAAATGCTGGTAAGGCGGAATTTCGAATCTGAAAATAAAATGTAATTGCGTGGCTGTTTCGAAAGTTTTCATAAGTTAAAGCCTTAGAGCATTCGAGTGCAATACAATGGTGAGACCACTTTGGAAGGTTACAATGAATCTTGAGGGCTAGATGGTATAGTCGTGCTATTGGTTCAGTGATTTCCTTCGTGGTAAGTGACCGAATGGGAAGACAGTAGGACATAGTTGAAAACACAATTGCATGTGAGTAGGTTTCAGAAACAGAAGAAGAAATATATGATCTGATCTGATTATAAACATAAAGTTTCTGATTCAACTTTTTTGTTAAAGTAGACACATGTTCCTAGTATGTAATGTAAGAACCAAGTAGCACACCAAGATATTTGTAAGTCTTTGTGACAACAACTTCTTGGTTAGCAAAAGTAGTAGGATCAGTAAAAGAAAGACATTTTCTGGATTAGTAAAAATACATACATTCAGTTTTCTGAACATTGATGGTTAAATGATAATTTGTCAACCAGTCGTGTATAAGATGAAGGTCAGATGATAATTTAGAATTTATGACATCAGGATTTGATTCAGAGAGAAAAATCACACTATTGTCAGCATACAGTAGACATTTTGAATGATTACACACTTGAGGGAAATCATTGATGTACAAAAGAAAAAGTAAGGGTCCAAGAATGCTGCCTTTTGGAACGCCCATATCAGAGATTTCAGGTTGGGATTTTGCATGATTTATTTTAACAACTTGCAACCTGTTCATCAGGTAGGACGAAAGCATTTCTATCACAGATGATGACAAATTGAATGAGTGAAGTTTATTAAGCAAGATTTGGTGGTTCACTGTGTCAAAAGCTTTACGAAAGTCAATAAAAACAGCTCCAGTGATGTGACCTTTGTTAAGAGAGCCACGTATTTGTTCAGTGAGGAGTAGTAATGCCGACATGGTTGATCTCTTTGCACGAAAACCGTGTTGACAGTCACTGAGCCAGTTGTTAGTTTCAAGGTGGGAACTTAGCTGTTTATACCGGGTTTTTCAAGCAACTTAGACATTACTGGACGTATAGCAATAGGTCTGTAGTTTGAGACAAGAGTACAATCACCAGATTTAAAAATAGAGATGATTTGGGCCATTTTCCAATTTGTGGGAAAGATAGATTACAACTCATCAAGCCTTAGTAAAACATTTTATTAACCAGTAATTAACAAGTAATTACACTTTACAAACCCTTAATAATGGGTGCCTAAGATATTTAGAAAGTGGCACTAATGAAAGCAGTAGTTCAACATATTAGGAAATGTCCTTGTTGGCTTAATTGCAGAGAGTTAGACGAGAACATTGATATCCATCTCATCACACACAGTAAGAAAGCCAATAAGTTCTTCTCCTTAAATGTTGAACAATTCCTTTAATGTTTATTTAAAGGTGGACTGTTAACACAAAGAACTTTTACTCTCTCTAGCTCTCTTAGCTCTTTTAATTTAAATTTTATTTAAATTAAACAAATCAGGTAGGGTACCTTGTTCAAGAGCACCTTGGCAGTGCCCAGGAGGTGAACTGGCATCCCTCAAGCTACCAATCCCCACTCCGTACTTTGGTCCATACAACATTATTTGACTGTTGATGGCACACTATGATAAGACTTTGGCATCAGTGACATCACACGCATATTTGTGTAGTGTAATGTTTTCTACAAAGACCCATGGTCTATGTTCATGGGAAGCTGTGGCCCTAGTTACCTAAAATTACCTAAGAAATATTTAATATTATATCTTTAACAGAAAAGGCTGAACAGCCAGGTTTTAAGGTACCACATCACACCATGGCCTATGCACTGTAGGTGTTATCACCTTTAAGGTTCTTCCTGCCCTAGCATCTGTAGTTTGTCTGTTCCAGACTCCAGTTTTAAAACTACAGCAGATAAAAGCTTTGCAGTGACGGCACCAAAGCTCGAGAACAAGATACCTAAGAACATTAAGACCCAGAACTAGTGTCACGTGTAAATGTACCTTGTTATTGTGCATTCAATACTAAGATAATAATATAAAAAAAAAAGTCTAATCAACCAAAACTTTCGCGACCCCCATGCAGTACCTCCGCGGACCCCCTAGGGGTCGCGGACCCCCTGTTGAAGACCTCTGCTCTACCGAATAAAAGTGAAAAAGTCATGTAACTGTATTTTTCTTTTGCTGATAACTATGTGTGCTTCAGTGTCCATTGTGAGATCCAGTGAAGAGTGTTAGGCTAACAGGACTCCATGCTGCTGTCAGAAGAGCGAGCTGCAGGCAGCTGCAGATAAGAACTCCCACACGTGGGTCATGTTATTGCCCTGAGACAAACCAGATGATGGTGGGCGTGTGTGTGTATGTGTGTGTGTGTGTCTACAGGACAGAGGGAGGGATGAAAGGAAGGAGGGATGAAATTTGATTTGAATGCACTGACTTTGGCTATTTTCTGTCCTGACTTTAAGCAGCAAGGCTATTCCTTAAACAGCTCCACACGTGTGAGAGTGTGTGTGTGTGTGTGTGTGTGTGTGTGTGTGCGTGTGTGTGTGCGTGCGTGGGTGCGTACACAGCAGAATTTGGGTCAGCGGTTCTCTGTAAGTTCAGCTGAACCGACCGCCCCATGTTGTGCTGGTTAGAGAAGGAATCTACACAGTCATGGCTTTTTTCACTTAAGGACAGAAGGTTAGGATTACTTCTATTTTTTTCCATGAAATGTTTATGAATGGTCTGTCAGTCAAACACCATCCTGACCACCAGCCTAACCTCTAATCACAGCTTTAGGAGTCTTGCAGTAGAAACATGCAAACGCTCAAAATCACCATCAAACAAATCCAACTAGCAGTGCCAATGGACTAAATCATTGCGCACCGCCCGGCCCCAACTTTCCACACTAAAGGTCAACTGAGAAACGCCTGGGGCTGTTGTCTCTGGGCTACTCCCCTTTAAATTAGTACCAGGACTGTGGGTCCAGCCCAGGGAAGAGATAGGAAATGTCTCCACATAACTTCTATTTTTGAGATTTAAAAGGCATCGAGAGAGAGGAGAGATGATGAGCTGATATGGTGGGAGCTTCAAAAAGGACGGGAAATAGTCTGATTACCAAGAGTATACCAGTGCTTGTTATTGTTGAGTCATGAAGGAGATATGAAAGACAAGCAAAGGGTAAACACACACCGGTAAGTGGATTTAAATGACTTTGGCCCAAGCCTGGCTGGAACTGAGACTGGATAACCAACCAGGCAACATGCCCCGCTGCCCCAGACCCTCTCTGTGAAAACGTCGCACAAAAGCACCAAAATCTAAGGCTGTGCTCCACTAAAGAAATCCTAAGTCAACTAACACTCATTTTTTTCCAACTAAAACGATTAGTTGATTTAACCAACAGATCTGAGCGCTTTAAAGCTATAGTGCGACTCAGAGTTTTCTGAGATACATATCTCTTCTGAAGAGTCCATCTTGTTTTTTTAATCATCCATTACCTCCTTGGTTACTAGCAACTGTGTGGAGGAGGGGTGGGGTGGTGATCACTGAAGACTTGTATCATGTGGACCCGCCGGCAGTTTTGTTGTCATCACTTAGAATTCCTCATGGGAGGGACAGAAACTAAGCACCATAGATTTAAAACATTTAAATAAAAGGCAGAAAATGATGCCTCCATGAATATTACCTATTTTCATTTTTGCAACTCATATTAGCCCTATGTGGTAAATCTGGCATTATGTGCAACTAACCCACACCCTAAAGCATGACATTTGGCAAGGATGAAAGAAGCCACATTGTCCAATTCATTTCAATAAGGCTTTTGGCAGATACATAGCTCACCGACATGGTCCAAATTAACGCATGAAGCAGATTTTCAGGTCAGCTAGCAGAAATAGGAAAAGCAAACCCTGAGTCGGAGGTTTCTGCAGCTGAACCGTGTGTTTGAGTTCATGCCGTGCTGCAGGATGACAGCAGACACTAGCGCTGCTGCTGTGAAAGCATTCAGTGTTAACATCCCCCACAGGGACAGTTTACTCTTACACCGGTAACCTGAGTAGCTGCTCCCTTGTCCAGCCAAGATGACATCACTTCTTACAAAGCTGGGAAGTTCTCAGTTCTGCCTTGAACATTGAAAGAGAAGTGGTTCGGCGAGAGTTTACTTTAAAACGGGTTTGTAAAATCCCAGAAGGCCCAGATGTTTAAAGCAGAAAGATTTGAAACACACCACAAGGACGATTAAATAAAACGCACCTACGTAAAAGCAGTCACACAACTATAAACATAACTATGCCTGCACGATTCGGGGAAAAATATAAATCACAATTTTTTATCTTAAAATTGATATTACGATTCGCTGCCAGGATTATTTTTGAAGGTATGTCAAATGACATCGCGAACAGGGGTGAATCGAATGTTACGATTTTATAACAATTCATCGTGCAGGCCTAAACTATAACTATATATACACTACCGGTCAAAAGTTTAGGGTCACCTACAAATTTCCATAGCACTCCATTATAGACAAATACCCGCTGATCTGAGTGGGTGGCTGATCTTTAATACAATATGTACATTGCCCATTACCAGCAACCATTCATCCAATGTTCCAAAGGCACATTCTGTTTACTAATCTGATATTATTTTTAAAAAAAACTAGAAAAACATTGGAGAACTTGTTTTCCCTTTATGTAAGCACATCATGAAATCTGAAAACTGCAAACCTGGTTAAAAAAAAAACAATGCAACTGATCCAGCTGGTATTCTGTCTATAATGGAGTACAATGGAAATTTCTAAGCAAACCCAAACTTTTGACCAGTAGTCTATACAACAATAAAGATGTGAGCATCCACCCTGCTGAGCACACTCTGAACACTCCAGCTGATAATAATACGTACAGCAGACATTACGATTACAAGAGCGTCTGTAGTAATATCCTACATATTTTGTGAACTCATTCCGCCGTGCCATGTCGTAAACTCAGATAGATTTTCATTGGCTGTCAGTGTTTTCAGTGAGTTCATCAAATTGTGTTGAAAATTGTCCCAACGACATCGTTCTTCAGTGTTGTCGTTTTAAAAACTATAGCTTTATAGTTATCGTTAAAGTTATCGTTGTGGGTGTGGACGGTCCCTTCACTCCCTTACTGCTGATTCATTTCTACAAAGCAGCATGTAACATGGCTCTTTGTGCCAGAAATCTATGGTCTTGCAGTTGAACTAATCTCTCTAACAGATTCCGAAGCAGCTTAAATGAGGAAATTGGCCCCTTTATTACCTCGATAAACTTCAACTCACTGCTCATTTAGAAGGAACAGAGAGGGCTAAGAACTGGGCTGCAGGAGAGTATGTTGTGTTCTGTCAGATTCAGATGGGTATTACGTACTCCTGAAGGAAAAACAATCCCCTATCAGTGATCAGTGGAAGGTAATGGGGAGATGCTGCAATGTGTTATGTTCTTATAACGTAGGGCCCTGATAGTGGAGAAATACCTGGCAAATAAACCAGCAAGGGACTGTATGTATTATTGCTGAAGGGAGGATAGCCTTTATGCTTGGGAGGGCAGGGGGTGGTATTTTATTGATGCATTTATTTCAGCACAGATTTCTTATATATATATATATATATATATATATATATATATATATATATATATATTATCTGTGTGTGTGACACACAGAGACACACACACCCACACACACTTTTGTACAGTCAGTAAATCAATCAGAAAACTAACTGCAGTTTTAGAGACACATGGAAGTCGTATTCCCGGGAGAAAATACTTAGAAATCCCTGTCCAATGTGTGTGATGTATAGCCATGCACCTGTATGTACTTTTAGGAGAAGCCTTATATTGTCTGAAAATGCTTGAGGTATTTGGGCCTAATAAGTAGCACAGTCTTACTTGACCGTAATGAACTTTAAAAATTCTGCTGCCAAGTGCAGGTTCAGCAATGGTTCTGCAGGATTAGTGGAGCCACCATTTAAGCAAGCACCATTAAATAAATAAATACTACACTTACTACAGATAAGAGGATGATAACTTTCGATCTGTATAACTCAACATGCAGAAAACTCCCAAAGCCTCCAGCTTCATGATCAGGGCCGGCTTTTAACATAGGCATTATAGCCAAAGTGCTAAGGGCGCCATCCATTCCTATAGGGGCGCCACGGGCACTCCAAAGCCCACACAACATAAATACATAGCCTATATCAGGCCCAATATTCTAAGTTGCCGGGGGACGTAGCATTATTTCTTTAATACGGTTTTAAAGCCATAAACCTTTCTTCATGAGTGTATAAACACAATGTTGGGGGTGGAATTGGCTGCTGGGGTCCCAGCTAAAATCTTGCCTAGGGCACCAAATTGGCCAGGGTCGTCCCTGTCAACAATGCTCCACAGGTAGCTACTGAAACTGAGTTTGGTTTTATGAAAGTTTCCTCATAACATCATTTGTTATTCATCTGTATGTTACTGTACATTCTCCACTCCTATACCTGGCTGTCAAAACAATATGCATATACATATTACATATGGAGTGACATTACAGTTTTGTAGTCCATGCAGAGTCACTGTGGATTGTAAAATCTGTATATTCCACTTTCCTACAATTACAGAATGAACAGTAACATGTCTTCTAACCAGGTATTCCACTGCGTAGCCTACAGAACAAACCCTGCAGAAAACTTTCATCAAAGTTGGAGTCAGTACAAACACTTCCTGACATTGCTGCTGGTTAGAACCACAAAAGATGGTCAAGAGTCAAGCAATCGACCTCAGCAAAAAGACAACTTTTACTCACCTTAGTCGTGTCCTTTTAGTCCTCGGTGTTGTAGTCTGGTTATACTCCGCGGGGAAACGTCATGTCATGCCCGCTGTGTTGAGTCGTTTGGTTTGGTTTTCGAGTGACACCGAGGAACCTCACTGTCCCCGGACTCGGTCGGCAACATGGTTTAATGTCGGACAGAGACAGAGACAGAGACAGAGACAGAGAGACTGGGAATGGGTCTCAGCAGCTGAGACAGACCCAGAGGAGGAGAGCAGCAGTAACATGACACCTCTGCCTGATTGGCTGAGCACGTAATGACGGTGTATACCTTGACTTTTCATTTTGTCATTAATGTCGACACACACAAAAATGTCATCGGCATTTTTGTGTGTCACTGTTAATAAGCTATTAGGCTAACTATGATATGCATGCCCTATTATTACAGAGTTGCCACATATCCGAAGTGGATTCACTAAACCAGTTCTAGCTAGCTTAAGTTAGTTAAGCTAAATCTGGCTAAAAGTAGCCTAGCCCCGTCTAACCTAACCTGTGGTATTATGGCGTAAAAAGTTTGAAAATAGGCCTACTGTAGAAATGTTATAGAAATTCACAGTACGTTAAATAGCCTTTATAAAGCCTAAATCAAATAATTGCATTATTAAATATTAAATAAATAATGGGCCTACCTGTTAACTGATAAAACTAAAGTCAAAAAAGGTTTCCTAAAAGTACAATGAGGACTAAAATGTAAGACATTAAATTATGTATTATGTGTATAAGTTGTAACCAAAGGCTTTATCAATGGTAAATATGAGCAATTATAGGCATAATAGATTGTTAGAGTATTTGGTCACCTGGGGTCAGCGAAACAAGCTACAAACAGCCTACACTGATAGACAATGTCTCCTTAAAGTCGTCTTCAGTTGGAGTCTGTCTCCGCCACCTAACCCATCGTGGAATGTAACAAAGTACAACTTTAAGATAGGCTACTTGTGATTATTTAGTCTTTTCTTTTCATGCCACTTTCTACTTCTACTCGGCTACACTTCAGAGAGAAAAGTTGTACTTTTTACTCCATTAATTTGAGCTCTTAAACTTTAGTTACTTTTTACTTTACAAATTAAGATTTGTGTACACAAAACACATATAGTTTATGAAATATGATGTTTTATATAAACTACCCACCAATATACAGGCCTGTAAGTCCAGCTGAAATGATTAGACAATTAAACACAGAACTGTTTTGTTTCCAGTTTTTCAAAAGGGGGGATTTTTCTGTAACGAGTACTTTTACTTTTAATATATTTTAAGTGCATTTGCAATGCAAGACTTTACTTGTAACAACATATTTTTATTAGTAGTACTTTTACTTAAGTAAAACATCTGAAAACTTCTTCCACCACTGCACCTAACAAATGTGAGCCCATTGCTCACTCTCCTTCAGGCTCTGTTTTAGGTCTCTTTAGCTGCTGAATGCTCCACCTATAGTCATCATACTGTGTTTATGTGCTGTTTGGTGCTGGACAGTGTGCAGTGGGTCTGTCAGAGCAGAACACAGCTGCCTGCCTACAGTGGTGTTGGCAGCGAAGAGGGTGAACCAAAACATATATTACATTGCTGGGCTGGCAGTAAAAACAAAACCAAAAGCTGAATGCCTTTTATGGAAACTGATGAGGTGATTGATAATTATCCACTCATTGTTGATGAAAATAATGATAGGTCCAGTTTTTTGGGGTCACCATATTTTGAAGAATCCCCATGGTTGGTATTTCTTCTCCTTCAGCATGGCACTTGCTTTGTCTCTTTAGATCCTAAAGAAAACCCTGCAACGTTGTCAACTGATCCAGTAGACATTAGTATTAACACTCACTAGAAAGTCTTACTAAATATTTGAAGAATGTTATAGTAAACGTGTCAGACTTGATGGACTATCTACTTTCCCGATGAGTGTCAGAATGTTAAAGGCAAAGTCAGCTTAAAATAATAATTGGCACTGTAAATTGGAGCTGCAAAAATTAATTGATTAGTTGTCAACTACTAAATTAATCGTCAACTATTTTGATAATTAATTAGTCTCATTTCTGAGGACTATAGTTAACTGCTGCTCAGATCTCTGCAGGGTAAATCCAGACAGCTAGCTAGACCATCTGTTCAATCTGAGTTTTCTGTTGCACGGCTAAAACAACATTTCAACGCACACATTCCACCAAAACAAGTTCCTTCCCGAGGCTATTTTACAGAGGCGCCGGGGCTCCGTGCAGTATTTAGCGCCGGCCATGACGATTTTGATTGGTTTAAAATAAAGCCAATGAAACCATGCTATGTGGACTAGCCTGACCCTCCTCCGCAGCGCTGTGGAGGAAGGTCTGGCAAAGCAAGACTAATAATCGATTAATCAGTTTGAGGCATTTTCTGTCAAAAATGGAAGTGAATGATGAAGTGTTCAGTCCAGCGAAAAGCTCATAAAGATTTAAAGGGATTTGTGTATGTAAATCAGTTTATTGCAGGAAGACCACTGGGAACAAGGCCAACATCTTAATCTCTCTGTGTCTCGGAGCTCTGCCCAGAGGTCATCATCAACAAAAATAAGGATTTACAAACAATTCCAAAGACATGAGCATAAAACAATGTTAATTAGCTGAAAACTAAATGTTGTAGGCTTACATTCTAAACACAGTATATATCTTCAAATATAACTGTTCATCAGAAGTCGTTCCAACATCTGTGCTTCTAATAGCATGTCTCATATCTCTGATATGATCAGCATAATCAAGACAGTGCCTTTTTAGAACTTGGAAAATGCATATAAATTACACACAAAATAATTGGAATTAGAGGCATGCAAACCGACCATTATTTAATATCTCTAGGTAGCCTACCTGAAAAAATACCCAAATTACTTTCTACTGAGTGTGTAAAATAACAGCCATCTCTGAAGACTTCCCACAGCTCTACATCGCTCTCTTGTGGCTGCTGGAGGAGCATCAACACCTACCTAATAACATGAGAATTCTCAAAATAATTAAGTCAAATAACAGTACATTTCTTCCACATTTTGTTTGAACACATGCTGAAACAGAGTGGCAATACTGTTGACAAGCAGGAGAATGGCCTCAAGCATTGGTTTTGAAGCCTTAAATACAAGGGTTGGCACGAGAGTTAAAGCACTGTGATTTAAGAAACAACTTGTTGTGAAAGTTCAAAGGACGTCAGGGTGAACTTCCTTTTTATCCAAAAGGGAATCTTTCACATCCATGATTCACTATTAATACAACACACGAGGGGTAGGGCTGGGTACCGAATTTAAAAACATTTTAGACACTGGCCAAAATTGCCTCCTTAGTATTGAGGTATGGAAAAATGCCTTGTCATTTAGTTCCAAATTTCAATACCTAAGGCGTAAATCTCCTCAGCTTCAATGAGCCAATACGCATACAGGAAGCTTTTACACATGATCTAATGATCTAAGTGATTGTGATTATCAGTTTAACTTTACATGTTGTAGAGACACACAGGAACAACTGTACGTTACACAGTAGGGATCGACCGATATGGATTTTTTAGTGCCCATTCTGATTATTTTTTAATCAGCCTTAGACGATGACCAATAGAGGCTGCCGATTCTTTTGAGCCAACATTTGGAGCCAATGCTGTATTTGCTTCCTCAATTTACATCATAAAAATCTAAAACCCTGCGACACTGGATTTGTTTTCATAATCTGCTCGGCTATTTCTTTAAAAATAATAAACAAAAACCAAGATCAGTGTCACTTCTGCAGTCATCTTACATTCATATCTCCCAAATGATGTGTGCATTGTGCATCATATGGATGGGTGCACTGCATATGGTTACCTCTGCAGGGACATATTATAAGACATCACTAAATGTGCTTTGTCAACACATTTAAATAATTTAAGAAAACAATAAACCTGAAAAGTAGCCATTAAAATAAAGTGCTTGAGTTGTAATTGCTGACTGCCGTGGTGCTAGTGGTGGGGGGGGGGGGCAGTGCATGGTCTGCATGTGAAC
>NC_048408.1:7768417-7773524 GCF_013103735.1 Etheostoma cragini
ACTAACGGCGGACGCAGCAGCTGCATATCGGCCGATGCCGACACACGTAACAACGCACATTTCAGCCCAATAAATCAGCCGGCCAATAAAATCGGTTTATCACTATTACACAGATGGGGCTCACGTGGTAGTATCAATAAATACATCTGTAATAAGTAATGTGTGCCATAATGTGTAATTAATTTTTCTTGTTTAAATGGGTTTTATAAAATTGGTATCGAAAACATATTGTTCAGGAACCAATACCAGAGTCACAGTATTAGTATGGAACATTTTTGAACAATACCCAGCCCTAGCGTGGGAGGGGCAACATCTTCCACCTATATTAGGACCTGGGATTAACATTGCTTTTTTTTTTAGGCCATCTCACTAAAATCCTCAAACATTTCCCTGGCAACTTGACTCATGTCAGAAAAAACACTGTGTTATAGAAATCTTGCGATATCTTTCCAAACTATACAAAACTTATACATTATAAATTTCTATTCTTAAATATAAACAACATCAAGTCAGTTTCCAGAACTTAGATTATATATTAGGTACAGTACATTGTACAGCTCCGTGGTCAAAGAGCGGAGAACGTCCCGTTTAAATACACTGTACATGATCCAAAGGGCTGAAACTGGTGCTTAGACATGATCTTTGAATAAATTAATTCATAAATAAATCATGATTATGTCTTCCCAGTAACAGTGTCCTCGGTTCCCCTCAAGACTGTGACACACGCACACACACACACACACACACACACACACACAAACACACACACAGTGTACTCGAGCTGATGCTCAAAAGTCCACATCTAAGACTCTTGCTCCTATTCTAATAATACTTTTGGCTTTAAGAAGTAATAATGTTTTACTCAACTCTGAGACTAAAAACTAATTCTTCAATATGTACAAGAGGTCTACCGTCTAGAGGGAACTTTAAATTCAGTAGTTAAACGTTTCTAGTACCTGTAAACGCTTTGCAATAATAGAAAAAGATCTCTAATCAATAAAGTGACAGTGCTGGATGTCAGCTCCAGGCACATCCCGTCCATATGTGGGTTTTAGTACAGAGAAATACATAAAACCCACATGAACTTGGATTAGCCTGTAGAGAGACAAACAAGAATAAACTCTGTGAATAGTGTTCACAATCTAGATTCTGCCTGTCAAAGTGCAAAGCTAGAGTTGACTTGTGGCTGGTACAGCATGCTGTGCCGCCTGCTACCACGCATGTGAGACATCTTGAAGCATTTTGACTGAATAACTGGCAGACCAAATTGCTAAAGTAAAACATATAATATTGTCACTGTCATCGCATCATTCAGCTCGGCAACACGGATCCAGTTGTGCATAAGAGAATCCCATATATCAGCTAATATAAGTACTTATATAATCCTCAAATATGTACACAGAAAGACAGTTTGTTATTTTATCTAAAAGTACCTTAATGGTGTGCTTATATCCAAACTTGTACAAAGAGTAACAAACATTCCAGCTAAAAATCTCTGTTGGCGCAGGACTTCTCTCAGTCAGTTACAGTAGCTGCTCCTTCACCAACAGTAGCCTAACTGGGTAAATACAGTTAAGTTCCCTCTTGCCAACCTTTTGGTTCATTAGACGATTGGCAGCAATCTTGGCTGTTGGGACTCCGCCCCCCCCAAAAAAAACTTCCGGTGTCTTCTTTCTTGTGTGTATTGCACCAAAGATAACTCATATAGTGCTCTATTTTCTATTTGAAAAAATAAAAAAACATAGGACTTGGTTTCAATGTGCCGAGAAACTGGAAGCCGGCAGAGGGTTTTCTTCCTTTAACCAGAGGAAGACGGAGAAAAAGAGGAGGGGGGAGGTCAGTGGATGTCTCGGCACATAGGGAGGTTTACGAAGATGAAGACGTTGAACTCGATGAGGATGGAGAAGCATAGAAAGATGGTGTACAGAATGAGGCAGGCCAAGCCCAGTCGCCAATCCAGAGTCCAATTGTTTAAATGGACACCGAGAACCTGCACACAGGAGAGGAGGAACTAGTTTAAAGTGCATATTATATTATGCTCATTTCAGGTTCATAATGGAATTTAGGACTTGTATAGGTTTACATGGTTTAATTGTCAAAAAACACCTTATTTTTGTTGTACTGCACTGTGAGACATCTCACTTCTGTTCCATCATTGTTGGGAGTTGCACACGCGCAGTACCTAGGTAAGGACTACTAGCCAGTCAGAAGCAGAGTAGGAGGGCGTGCTACGCTAGCAGCTAGGCGAGCATTAGAACGTGGGTTACAAAGTGACGCACGTTTGTCACAGACGTAAAGGCTGGACTACAATAGAGCAGTTTGGAGCAATTTGTTGACAGTGTTTTTCTGTTGGAGATGGTAAGTCCCTTTGGGGGGGACTTTGGGCTTTTTCACATTGTAAACCTATAACATGCACAAAAAAGATATATAGCACAATAAAAGAAAGTAAAAAAAGCCAAAAAGCCTAATATGAGCACCTTAAGGCGAATGTGTCAAAATCAAACCCCAAAGCCAAAATCCAGACCTTGACAACTTTCGACCCGGCTTGTAAATACATTTACGTTAATGAATTTAAGTCCGCCTAGTTGTGTGCCAAAGCTAATACAAGGGAAACTGTAAATTAAACTGTAATTACACAACAATCTAAACCCTCTTTGAGACTCAGAAATCTGCCCAGAAGCAGAGAGTTTGGACCAGTTGATCCCATTCACTGACACGTCTCCTTCAGCTATCCCGCTCCTACCTTTGCATAAACAACAACCTGTAGCCTATTAGAGTTTTACAAAACGATTCAGTAAGACAGTGTCATAGTATGCTAGAGCTGGATTGAAACAAAAAAGATATTATAAATTGTGTGGATGTTACGCCTGCTCTAAAAAACAAGATGGACCCTAACGTGTCTCTGTTCTGCTGTAAATGTTACTGAGATTGGCAGTTTCATGGTCTAGCATTGTGGATGATTGTGTGTTATGTTTGGTGTTCCAATAGTGTTAGATCTATGTGCATCCGACTTGGCTTTCAAGATCTTCTCATCATCAATGTCAACAACAAAAGGCTTTTTGGTCTACTGACTTTTGCGGCTAGGATTTGTTTTGGGCTTTTTGGCTCACGGACATCACTCCAACAAATAAGTCATGGCACAATCTCGTAATGGAGAGTATTCCCAATGAAAACATTCCACTGTATAAAGTCTGGGATCCTTACTTTATTGGGTTGCCATTACAAGGGTTTCCTAATCCAGTCAAGCCTATCATTGTACCCTTTTGTTAAATAATAAAAAAGATCCTGTAACCTTTTTTATTTGTCTACATATTTTCCTTGACGTCATTTGATGTATTTTGTCCGGCAGGTTGAATGGATGTAGTCTTCATTTGTATTTTCCACTTTTACCCTCTCATTTGGTCATGTCTTGTCTAAGCTGTTGTGTTTGTTTGTTGTATTTTGAAATTCCCATACATATATTTAGAAGAAAAAAAACGACAAAGATATTGGATGAATGGGCTTAAGCCCCCCAGGATCGCCTGGACAGCGCAATTCAGTGAATTGTACAAATCTGGTACTCACTGTGAAGAAGACTGAGGCTAGCAGGAGTCCAACAGAGAATATCAGTCCTCTACTGTTAAGATAGATCTGAGGAGACAAACACAGAGATCACACTTTGTCCCGGAAGATATAGTGTCAGCCCTTCTTATAAAAAGGTCCGGTCCAAACAAAATAAGACAGAGACTCTTGCTCTGTCCTGACACGCACAGAATCACATCCTGTATTAGGACTTGTATTACACCTATTCCAAATGACTTGTTCCTGTGTGAAAAGTAATCAGCTGTGGATGCAGTTGTGCAAAGCTCCCTCACTAAACTGGTCTCTACTAAATATTACAATAGTATTGCTATTGTTCCCGTCCATTAACCCTTGTGTTGTCCTCTTGTTTTTGACACATTTGGCACACATTATTTATTTGGGGGATTTCACTAACACCACCTCACAGTACTTTTTGGAATTCATCGTCAATAACCCTCATTTGCATAGAATTATACCTAACATTTGAGTTAATAAAGCATCACTTCTGAATTATTTTGACTAATAGTCAAGATCAGAGGAACGTAGGTTGAGTAGATAAGTTATGTAAGGATACTGATTTGAAACCATTTCAATTTTCACCCGAAATTCAATTAAGTGATCAATTGTATTTGCAAAGAGCGTTACATTGAATCCATCCTTTTTTGTGATCATTTGGTTTTAAAGAAACCCATATTTCAGATATAGACATTTAAAAAAGGACAAATTTGACCTGAGGACAACCGGAGGGTTAAAGACACAGCTCTGTTCTCTTCTGGTTTCAGTCCCAGTATGTTTTAGAATAGATTGTAAGATTTTACTGATCAATTTTAGGGCCCTTCACGGCCTCACCCCCATGCTCTCTGACTTCCTAATACCGTACACACGGCACGGCACGCAGGTTGTGATTTGTGAAAAAATACTGGATGCTTTTATGACCGGTCTGTCTGATTGTTTTGTGAAGCACTTCATAACATGGATTTTGAAAAGTGTTCTATAAACAAAGATCATCATTAAGGAGTATACGTCCAGCAGAATGTCCGGAGGTGGAGCTGAAAGGCACTCACGTTGGAGCCGTAGTCGATGCAGAGTGTCTGCAGGGTCCAGGGCAGGCCCAGGCCCACCAGGATGTCAAACACATTACTGCCTATGGAGTTAGAGATGGCCATGTCTCCCAGACCTGATGTAGGGAGAGAAACACTGTCAACGTCTGTAGACAGACAGGGGACAGGTCAATTATGACAAGCAATAGTGTGCTGAGTCACGCCATTCCTCTTAACAGCATTCCAGCTTTGTTTCATCCAACACAAATAGTGATTTCAAACTCCTGCACATGTGTGTGCGTGTGTGTGTGTGTCAACGGTGGAATGTAACTGCGTACATTTACCCAAGTACTGTACTTAATTTCAAATGTTGAGGAACTTGTACTTTACTTGAGTCTTTTCTTTTCATGCCACTTTCTACTTCTACTCTGCTACATTTCAGAGATACACATTAAGTGAGTAAGTAGATTACACATTAAGATATTTGCACACAAACCATATATATA
>NC_048408.1:7773624-7888581 GCF_013103735.1 Etheostoma cragini
ATATATATATATATATATATATATATATATATATATATAGTTCAGACAGTTAATCCAATAAAGACTACAACTGTCGGCGCGCCCACATAATACAAGCCTTCCATGACCGCACACGCCCCCCACCCCTACTCCATACTGCTGCTAGTAGCCAAGGAGAAATCGGAGGATTAAAATAGCAAGATGGACTCTTCACTCAAGTTTCTGCGCGGGAAAGACTTCTGAACACATAACCATACTTTGTGTTATGAGTGTTTTATGGAGCTGACAGGCTTAATTGGCTTTGTAGCAACTCATATGGCAATGGCAAACGTAATGAAGTTACGCACTAAAGCTTTAAACTAAACTACAAAGACCCACATGCAACTGTGACATGTGAGTGCAATTTGCTAGTGTTTGTGAGTGAGAGCGACTGGACTGACCATCCAGACCATGATGTAGGAGAGGCCGGCGATCCACATGGTGGCGGTGAAGAAAGAGACCATGAACCACCTCTCCCAGCGCCGCTTGGCACAGTTGGGCACGGTGAGGAACAGAAGCAGGGACAGTGGCCACATTACTACCCACTTCAGCTTGTTACACGCTCCGGCTGGCGGGACAAAGATAGCAGATAGCATGACGGCTTCAGTGATACACAGCACTAACAACAAACTTTGGACATGCCCTAACCTCCACTCATACCGGTCATCTGTATCTGGCTACTACTCAAAAGCCATTAACAAGCAGGGGGAGCCCAACCCCCTTGTGGCCATTCTGGGGTCTACAAATGGCACTGCTTTGAACACGGACAGGGACAAATGTCCAATGTATATTGGTACTGTACTGGCTGAAAAAACCTATATAAACATCTGATGCTGTGCCTTCATTTGAGATGTAGCTGAGAAAACTGGGTCAGGTCCTCCATCTGGAGAGGCTTTAGATTCACGAATGCAGGGAGGAGGATAGGGCATGAGGACCAGTTTTGAAACATTAAAGGGGGCCTAGGGAAGAAAGTGTGGGATGAGGGGGGGTCACATACTGTTTGTTAATACTGTAATAGTGGTGGTAGTTGCAAAGGAAGTTTTTCTTTTCTTTTTTGACTCCGGGTTTGCACTCTAGTCTCTTAACATAAGTCTTGCTATTTGCTACTGTGCCCATTGATGTATTTAGAATCCGCCATATAACTACAATCATAAATGTTCTTGGTTGCTGCTGTAGTGTTGTAATTGTATGAATAAGAAAACTGAAAACTAATAATACTTGTATGAACCAATGCAGTCTGTACCAAAAAAAAAAAAGAAACTATTTATTGCCAGGGATCATTAGATTTCAACATGTCAGCGGTGATGTACCTGGCACTTTGAAAGGCAGCAGGGGGCCATTGCTGTTGTCTTCTCCCTCTCCTTCTTCGTCGTTCTCATTGTTTTCATTGTCCTCGTTTTCGTTTTCCGTCTCGTTCCCAGACTCCAGCAGCTGAAGTCGACACCTCCCGTTCAGACCCTGCTCAGCTCCGCCCATCCCATTCTCTAAGCCCCACCTCCCCTGAGCCCTGGCCGCCGAGTCAGAGTCGCCGTTAGTGATGCGGTTGACTCGGGTCTCTGTGGTGTTGATCAGTCTCTGTCTCTGGAAGGGATTATGGAACATTATTACACACAACATTAAGCTTTGATTACAATACCTCCATTAACACATTTGGAAATTTTGTATTGCTGTTGCGTAACATGAATGGTAGTGTGTCAGATGCATTTTGAGTCCTAAGTAACTATTTAAGTTTTGTTTTTATTTTATAGAAATTAGAAAAAAACTTAAATTTTCTCTGAAGCAGAAGTTAAAGGGTAATTTCAGAACCTGGACCCTATTATCCTGTGTTTTTGTGTGTACAGTAACCGACAGGAACAACAATCCTTTTCATTGCTCCAGTACTGAGCGAGAACCCTGTAACCGACAGCCACAGAGCGGGCTGCAATGTTACCCTATGGGGAAAATGTGCATTGTCCGACAATATTATGGAAAGGAACCCTACAGAGATAGGCCGTTTTCTGTTTAACCAGAAACAGGTCTGAGGTCTAGCGCTAAACCCACCAGACTCTATTTAAAAAAGCAATAATTTTAGCGTGTATAGAGCTAACATAATTCACATGTACTGTATATCAGTAAACTATGTACTTATTTCAGCCCAAACTAGAGTTGTGATGGCTGGAAAAGTGGAAGGATGATCAAAACAGCTTTTCATAGTTTTATTTTGTTTCTGTCGACTTTGAATGAAGTGTATTTTATGATGCTAAAAGGACTATTTATGTACATGGAGTCCGGTGGCGTTAGCGGATGCAATTTTGCAGATGTTTTTTTTAAAAAAAAGAAAGGATCTTACTCCCTAACAGAAAGGTCCACCTCCTTAGAATCCTTTCCATAGTGTTGTCAGAAACGTAGAATATATATGTTATTCCTGTATACATTTTAATTATATTAATATTCCAGTGACCGGTTTAGCTCAGTTGGTAGAGCAGGCGCACATATTATATAAAGGTTTACTCCTCGATGCAGCAGCCGCGTTATCAACTCTGACCTATGGCCCTTTGCTGGATGTCATTCCCCCTCTGTGCCCTTTCATGTTTTCATCTATCCTATTTAAAAATAAAGGCCTAAAATGCGTGAAAACAATCATCTTTAAAAAAAAAAACGGAAGTTACCCTTTAATGTTCTTTTCTCTTCTTTCAGTCCAAATGTGGTTGTTTGGTTTGGATTAACATCCAGACTGTAGTCTGCAGCAGACAGGTGCTTGAGAAAAAATGTTGACTATAGTATCCGACATTCATTCCACTCCTTCTTCTGTGGAACCCAGACAGGGTTATTTAGTTTGTATTCATGCTAAGACTCTGCGTTGGCAGGGATTTTTTGAAAGTAACTTGAGGGTAGTTTTGTTGCTTTTCAACTTTTCCCAATTTGAAATAGTTTGTAGCATGTAAAACCACATAACTCAACACAGAGTCGAACCCAGTGTTCACACAAATCAATCAGATTTAATGGCCAAAGACGTGTAAACACATACAGGAAATCAGACTCTGGCTTTTTGATGCTCTTTAAAGAACAGAGTAATGGACATATGGCTAAAAACCAAGGCTGCAACTAACAATTATTTTCATTACAAATGAATCTACCAATTATTTCCTCAATTAAAATCCAGGGCTGCAACTAACAATTATTTTCATTACAAATGAATCGACCGATTGTTTCCTCAATTAAGTGTTTGGTCAACAAAAATGTCAGAAAATAGTGAAGATTGACCATCCCAGTTTCTCAAAGTCCAAGTCAATGTCTTTAATGTCTTTCTGTCTACCAGTTTTGTGAAGGCATTAATAGAGCTGCAAAGACGAATTTATTAATTGACTATTAGTGATGTGTTTATAGCGCCAGTTGAAATTTCAATGACAACGGAAAAATTATATATGGGGCGCCTGGGTAGCTCACCTGTTAGAGCGTGGACCCCATATACTGAGACTCAGTCCTCACTGCAGCAGCTGTGGGTTCACTCACAACCTGGGGCCCATTACTGCATGTCATCCCCCCTCTCTCTCCTTTTTTATGCTTTAAACTGCCCTGCCAAATAAAGGCCTTAAATGCCACAATAAAAATATAATAATATGTGAGTGTACTGTATGTGGAGGTGAGTGTGTGCGTACCTCATTGATAAGCATGCGGGAGGCCATGGTGAGGCGGGTTCTGGGGGAGAAGTGGCTGGTGATCATGATCCTCATGCCGGCCTCGGAGAAAGACAGCTGGTGGGGGTACGCAGACAGCAGCTCGTCCACCATCAGCGCCGACGGCTTACAGTGGAAGTTAGCTACAGAGAGAAATCACACACACAAGCACACACAAACACACACACACACACACACACACACACACACACACACACACACACACACACACACACAAACGTTCATCTGACTGCAGTGCCTATTGTTCAGTCATTACTCCAAATTCATGGGTAGAGGGATTTTGAAATATATTACTAACATCCTATTAGTTTGGAACAAAGCAGTAGTGTGTGTGGTTTCTGCCTCCCCCATAAGGAATTCTAAGTAATGATAGCAAAACTCATGACGCGTGAGCCAGGTCATGACACTTTATATTCCTGATATGGATATGAAATTGTTGTGCGGTATTGCAATTGAATTAGGATACTGATTGTCTGTATGAAAGTGATGTGTTGTGTTGACATGTGACACGTGTTGACTGAGAGATACTGCCATTAAAAAGATAGTGTCTATTGTCCCACAGTTGGGTTTACAGAATGGGAGGGGCAACATGTATTCGAGCCCGATTGATGACATGCAGGAACAGTTTGGACCCCTGCGTCAAGGACTATCATCTGAGGAAGTGTGCACTTGCTCAACCCACTGAACCAACCCAGCCATAGAGTGGGAGATTGTTTTCCTTTGTTCCTAGTTGATGATATTTTCCAGTGCACCCGCACAGAAGAATTTCTGGATGTGCGATTTGATTCTTTGATTCACGTCACATTTTATTTGTGAAAGAAAAAGGTGTTTTTGCAGCTTTACTCAGCGAGCCTCCGATTGCGTATGTGTTTGATCGACAGATGAGTCTGCTTGCACTACTGACCCTAGCTCATGAGCCAATTAGCATTTAAACTGACTCATTTTGCAGGTACGTTTTCAAGCTGTTTCATTGGCCTACAGCTGATTAAGGTTAATTAGCTACCTAGCCTTTCCATTTGCAATGTAAATGGAAATGCATGTGGTAGATTTCCAGTGCGTTGCGAGAGAATGTGCCTGCAAAGTTTTCTGCTAAGACCCTCGAGCAAAGGCCACTCGTAGCATGGGATAGTCGGTAATTGTGTCGCGTTTTCACCTTCTCAAACAGGCTTGCGGTGGCAGTAAACAATTTCAATTTATCCACAGGGTTCCACATTTGGATGTGATGGCAGCATTTTCTTCCAGGCCTGAAATGTAAAAGATCTTGTGCCTGAAGGCTCGCAGCAATGTGCAAACAGTTTGAATTCCACCCTGTCTGTTCAACAGGCAGCTCCCCTTTATTACAACACCTTTTTACTGTTTATTGATTGCTGGAACTGTTGCAGCACAAACATTATCAATGTCAGCCGTGGTAGGTTCATGTGAACAATTCCCAGAGATGGGGATTCCAGTATATATATATATATATATATATATATATATATATATATATATATATATATATATATATATATATATATATATATATATATATATATATATATATATATATATATATGTATATCAAACAACTAATCAAAGCTGCTACTCTATGATATTAGATACATGAGTCAGAATAACATATTACATGCTTTGGATTCCTTATATACAGCTATGCAGTGTTCCGAGC
Source organism: Etheostoma cragini (assembly GCF_013103735.1). Classification (NCBI taxonomy): domain Eukaryota; kingdom Metazoa; phylum Chordata; class Actinopteri; order Perciformes; family Percidae; genus Etheostoma; species Etheostoma cragini. The sequence goes on from NC_048408.1 coordinate 7,778,986, forward strand.
AGCCTGGATGGAACGCAACTGGTGATACAAAACTCTTTATAATCACGAGTGACTTGAGACTTAACCTGGACTCGAGCTCAAAGACTTGTGAGCCTCTCAGTCATTTCCCCTTAAGGCTATAGACCCCATCAAAATGTTTGTTTACTATACCTCTAGGTACAAATCTCCTGCGTAACGTACATACAATTGACCGACGCTGAGCAATTATTGTGGAGCAACAATTGTATAAACTCTAATTTATCTAAAACACGTTTGATGCTTTCATACGTCAACACTTTCACTAACATTAGGGTGGAGATATAAGTTATTTGTTGGGCCATAGTCTAAAGAAAATGACACCACCCAAACTAGCAGTCAGTCTGACCGGCGGTGAGATGTTGCTGTTACTAATGTTAGATTTGGATTATCAAAGAAGCTAGCAAAGCAACACAGGACAGAAAATAAGCACAGGAGAAACGTCAGATAGGTCGGGCCTCGATGTTCAACTAATTATGTTCAAACGTTACAGTTACGGCTGAAAATGGAAACAGAAATAGACAAGTTGCAGATTTCCCAAACATCTTCAATTGAAGTCATCTGCAACTTTTTCTATTAGAGTGACGCCAAGGTGATACCGTTTACCAAGAATTTTTAAAGAATATCTGTACATGACGCAAACCCACCAGCCTGTTCTTACAGCTATTACCTACCAGTGATAGACATGTTTATTATACTAGACTGGCCATAGGTTACGCCTTTACCCTGCCAATCCCCAGAAACAATACTCTTAAAAAATTGTAATGTTTAGGGCTGTAACCAAATGGAACAGCCTCCCTCCACATTGTTACCTAATGGGAAATATTTTGAGCTTCAAAAAGAAACTAAGAGAAACTGTAATATGTAAAGAGATTAGGTTAAAACCTGTTTGATTCAGTTGTTCCTTTCTGTTGTCTTCTTTCTTTTTTTACTATATACTGTATTTTATTTCAGGTTATGTTTTTATAACATGAAAAACATGCTTCTGTGCCTTTTGTATTATATAATCCAGGATGGTTTCATTGTGTTCTGATATAACAGTATGTCTTTTGCTTTATATTATTTGTTTATGTTTGTGTTGTATTGGACCCTGGGAAGAAAAGTCTTCAATACGCTGATGACTTATGGGGCTCCTCAATAAACAATAAAATAATAAAACCAACCTTGATCATACCCAATCTGGTAGTATATGATCAAAAGAGAGGCATCATAAAAACAGCACTTTAAGAGGTTACCCCCGACCCCCCTAAAGAATCTGATGGTACAATAGCCCAGGTCCAGGCAGGCTTCTGTGAGGACCATTTCAACACTTCGAGCCTGGCCAGCGTCTTTTGAAAACAGTGCCACCTGCCACCCTGATTCTCTTCATCGCCGTCTCAGCACACCCCGAGGACCGAGTAAGCAGGGTGACTTCTGCTCTCTGGGGTAGCGCTCAGAGAACCAGATGCACAACAAGCTGACGGAGCAGGCTGTGCTGTGCTGAAGCAGGTTTACGGCTGCGAGGATGTGTGCAGGCCTTAGCCAGCATCATGTGCTGTTCTCTTCTGTTTTTGTGTCCCATACTAAACCTTATGTTTAAGGACAGAGAGAGACAAAAAAATTAAAACACTAGAGTAATCAGTGGAAGTGCTGGGTGGCAAAAACAGTCCGTCCTTTGACAGTGTTTGTTTTCCTTCTGAACTGAACAGACTCTGAAGCTTATTATAAATAAAACCATGGCCTAGCCAAAGGCACCGGCGACATCGCAGGTATGCAGTGGTGGAATGTAACTAAGTACATCTACCTTACTTCAGTACAAATTTTGAGGTATTTGTCTTTTAGTCTTTTCTTTTCATGCCACTTTCTACTTCTACTCTGCTACATTTCAGAGAGAAATATTGTACCTTTTACTCCACTACACTAGTTATTTTACAAATTAAGATTTCCACACAAAACACATGTAAAAAAAAATATGATGATTTAACATGAATTAAACTGCTCAACACTATAACGGCCTACAAGTCCAGCTGAAATGATTGGACGATTAAACACTTTGGATCGTATTGGATTGGATAGTTTCCAGTTTCTAACGTGAGGATTATTCTGCATGAAGTACTTTTACTTTTAATACTTAAGTACATTTTCCTGATGACACTTACATATATTCACTTAAGTAACATTTTTAATGCATGTGGAATTAGTACTTAACTTAAGTAAAGGATCTGACTGCATCTTCCAACACTTGTGGTAGGGTACGGAATATTCATCTGCACCAGTTGTATCCTGCCACCATCAACAGGGCCAGCAGGGAGATTACTGTGAGGCTGTGCAGAGTCTCCTTTTGCTTCAGTTATCTGAACCAGATGCAAGGAGCTATATAACGCTAATAAGCAGTAGAATGCTCTGGTATTGCTGAGGGGCATGCGTTCATTTCACTCAAGTGAATTCTGTCTCATCTACACACTCCCAGAGATTGTTCAGTTTAGGAGTGATACTGGCTTGGTCTGCAGCTGGTTTGTGGCTTTCCTCTAACCCCTTTTTTCCACTGCCAGGTCTATTTTCACGCAAGCTGCAGGGCGTTGACACAGCCGGGCAGGAAGTAGAACAGTGAGAGCATCCAATCAGTTCACCAAATGACAATTCCCTGGAATAAAACCACGGTGCAGCCAGCATGCAGCATAGACAGAGAGAGTTCTTCTTCACTGACTGAGTATAGATACATGGAATTTAATTTCATCTATCTTTAATTTCGATGAAAATAGGGCTGTGGGACCATTGGGCTGTGGGACCGTTGGGCTGTGGGAACGTAGGGCTGAGGGAACATAGGGCTGTGAGACCATTGGGCTGTGGGACTACTGGGCTGTGGGACCACTGGGCTGTGGGAATATAGGGCTGTGAGACCATTGGGCAGTGAGGCCATTGGGCTGTGGGACCATAGGGCTGTGGACACAGTGCTGTGGGACCATCGGGCTGTGGAACCATAGGGCTGTGGGATCATAGCCTGTGGTACCATAGGGCTGTGGGACCATCAGGCTGTGGAACCATAGGGATGTGGGAACATAGGGCTGAACCCCTGACAAGGAGATCAAGTATAAGACATCAGCTATTGTCTCACCAAGCACACAGCAATAATAGTTTTGAATTTTCATTTTGTTTTTATTTAGTTAGTTAATCACCCTGGTACGCAACCCCAAAAAACAGACAGCATGGTGCAGCTTTATCACTGAGGATATATATGCTGGCATTTATCCCAGGAAAAAATAGACAGAACTTTGTCTAAAAAGTCATCCTTGACTGTCTTGTCCTGGAGCTGAACAGAAATAGATGAGGAGTGATGCCCCAGCAACCTTCATATTTATGTAAATGTTCGCATGGAGATGAGAAGATAAACCCTACGGAGTCTTCCTAGAGGACAAAGCCTCCGTGAAATAGAGCAGGTACCTTTACCTTTCTTGAGCAGGACTGCAGTAGCATCACATGTGATATTATCCTCCAGATCAGTGCTTCCTGTTAGCCCGTTGGACAGATTCACAGAGTTCTTCTTTCGACGGTCAAAGTAGCGATGTGCCCTGCCGTTGAACCTGCCAATGACAGAGGAATAAGACATGACAAGACAAATGCAGCTAATCAGGTAACTCTGGACATTTCCCGTTTCAGATGATAATACTTACTTCATGATGAGGATGTAGAGCGCATACATGAGAATCAGGATAAGAGACTCCCACCTGCACACAAACACAATGGCAGTCACATTTATCCAGGCATTCAGTATAATTAGGGCTGTCCTCGACTAAAGAAATTCTTGGCAGACTAAAAACTCATTTCAATCTTTTTATTGATTTTATCAGTCGTTTTGTGCGTTTGTAGGGCCCATTAACTCTAGAAAAGCTTGTTTAAGTTTCTTGGAAATAAATTATTCGGCGAGAGAAAACATTCTTTGACTAAGACCAAAATGAAAGATTATTCGACTAATCAACTAAGAGGAAACAAGCTTACTATATTTATACACATATGAGGGAGAGAGTGAAAGATATTGTAAAAAATTGCAATATATTATATAGTTTCATGTAATTGTTTTGTATGTATGCAGTGTGTTGTATATTGTATAGCAACCAGTATGTATATAATACGTTATATGTACTATTTAGACATTTTCTGTAAACTATTTTCTTTGTTCATGCTAATAAAGCAGATTGAATTGAATTGAAATTGAGAAAGAAAGGTTATTACTTACCAGCTCACCTTCTCATCGTAGATAATCTAAAAGGCAAGACCCAGAGGACACAAAAGGACATTAGGTGGAGGCGGTAATTAAAAGTTACATGAATTCTGCATTTCAACATCTACTCCACTAGAGGGCATGAACAATCCAGAGCACAGACAGACAGAAAAAGCTCAAAGCATGGCCTTTTGGTTTCATTGGCTTTTCATTTTGAAACCAAGCGTGAGGGTTGCTCTGTAAGGATGCTGCACACTGAATATGCAGAGTCATGGTTCACGCTGTCATATGACATCCTGGTGGAATTGTTACACTGATTTATCTCTTTAACCTAACTGCTACGTGTGGGTTGCTACTCAGCTCTATTTTTAATGTACTAACAATTTCACTGCGAAATAGCCATCTAAATTAAGGCCTTTTAACTTTTTGCAAGAAGAGTGCCTTGGACGTTTCTTCTTTTTTGAACTTTTGTGTTCCTTTCCAAGGAGCACCTTCGTGATTTGGTAGAACTTCTGAGCACTTCAGACCATTTTTCTTCTGTAGATACATGTCTCCGTGTTGGGGGGGAAACAGTTGACAGGCCTTAAAAAACAGAAGCAGTGGTGTTCAAAATAACGCTGCATTGCTGTGATCCCTCCCCACTTCCTGGCTGTCAAGGTATTAGGTAATACAGGTAGACTGACATAGCCTGTAACCAATCAGAGAGCCAGTATAAGCGAAACGCTGTACAGAAATGGAAGTGAGTTAGCAGGGTTGGCTGACGGCACTTAGCACTTAACTGAGTACAACACACTGTATCGGCATCCTTCCGGTGCGTCAGCGCAGAAATGTCAACAAAATGTATTTAATTCAATTTAATATATAGTATCAATTCGTAACAAGAGTTAGCTCAATACATTTTACAGATAGAGTAGGTCTAGGCTACTCTCGATAGTTTACAAGTTCCAAACAATTATGGTAATTCCCCCAAGAGCAAGCAGTTACTGTGTGCATTCAGTGGCGAGGGAGAAACCTCGGACAGACCCTGGCTCTGGGTAGGCGGTGTCTGACGGGCCGGTTGGGGTGTAAAGAATAGTGGCAACAACAGTCACAATGAAAGATAATGGAACAGTGACTTTAAATAGTAATTGTAGTTTGTGGCATAGCAGAGCACTGCAAGGTGATACAGGGCCCCGCAGGTTGGTGCAATCCTAATCCAAGGAAACAAGCTGGGGGTTGGCGATGGGCAATAGGCTTTCTTAGGCAGAATTATGTGAACTGGTTTAGCAAGGGCTTGAATGTAACACACGTTATATGTCAAAGTTCTGCACTCTAGCTCAATTTATTATCTAACATCATTATTTGCATGAAATGGAAACAATGGAAAACCAATACTGATGCCAATACTATGACTTCGATACTGGTTCCTAAACAATACTTTTTCAATACCAATTTTATAAACAAAAATAAATTACAAAATGACACATTAGGGCAAAAGTCTTTATTTTTTAGTTTTTAGCTCCTACTACGTGAGTCTCTGTGTTAACAGAGTTTTTCCTCCGTGTCTCTATGAAGGTTAAACAGCCAATCACAAACATTATTAGATCTTGGCAGAAGCATGCTACATGCTTATTGGCTGACGCTAATATACATGACTCTGTGCCTTTTTGTGTGTGAATACACTGCTTACTCAAAACATGCTGATCCTAAGAATGGATTATGGATTTGGGACAAAGTTCCATCCTCTCATGATACTACATGCACACAGAAATCCACATTTACAGCTGATGAAAGTGCATATTGGGTATTATTGATACCAAAGCTGAGAACCACAAACTACACTTTCAAATTGGCCTTTCATGCGTAATAGTAAGCAACAGTGGTGTAAGTAGTTTTGCAATCGCCACACACTTGATTAGGTTTGTCTGCATGTGAGTGTGTAACCTCTTACCAAAATGAGGGCTGTGATGGAAAATGTGTAATAAATTGAATCTCGGAGTAGAGCCCAGTGAGACAGCTTCACTGCCTGGAAGGAAAAAACAATAACAGAAATAAGCACACTGAAATCAATTAATCGGTTGAAGAATTAATCAGTTCTTTTAAGAAATCATTTATTTTTTGTATATTCCCTGAAACGAAAAAAAAAACTAAAAGCCCTCAAGGATAATATCTCCCAGTTTGGTGAAAGCATTAATAATGACTCGTCTATCGCCACAACATTCTACTTCCGGGATCGCTCTGGTGCCCCCAGAAATTCTGCCGCATTTCACTCATTTAGGCCGGATGTCCGTTACCTTTGTAACCCTGGTAGATTTCTAGGGACTATGGTTAACTGCTTCTCTATTTTGCAGAGGGACCGTTGCTCTGGCTGGTGCTTAGCCACATGCCGCCCATGACGATTGTGATTGGTTTAAAGAAATGCCAATAAACCAGAGCACATTTGTCTCCCATCCTGGAGTGCTGTGTGGACTAGCCAGACCCTCTCCGCAGCGCTGTAGAGGAAGGTCTGGCAATGCAAGACTAGTTAGCAATTATTAAATTAATTGGCAATTCTTTTGATAATCAATTGGTTTGAGTCATTTTCTATTGTAAAAAAAAAACATGAATATTGTGATTCCAGCTTCTTTAATGTGAATATTTTCTCTTCCGTGACAGTAGATTTAATATCTTTGAGTTGTGGGCAAAACACAAGGACGTCAACTTGGGCTTTGGGAAACAGTGATCCACTTGTATTTCAAAATTCAATAGATTTATGAACTATTAAAATTGTATATATTATATTATTATATATATTAGTTGCAGTTCTAATCTTGAGACCTTCCTCCACACCGCTGCAAAGGAGGGTCTGGCTAGTCCACACAGCACATAAATAGGAGAAAAACGTGCTCTGGTTTATTGGCATTTCTTTTAACAAATCACAATTGTCTTGGGAGGTGCAAAGCGCCGGACAGAGCCACTGTGCCGCTGAAAAATAGCCTCGGGAAGGAACTTGTTTTGGTGTACGTTCCAAAGTTGTTTTAGTCGCGTAACAGAAAACTCAGATTGGGCCGATAGTCTGGCTAGCTGTCTGGATTTACCCTGCAGAGATCTGAGGAGCAGTTAACCATAGTCTATATAATTCTTTAGTAGTAAGCTTAGAATAACAACACAAAGAAAGTGGAAGGTAACAGACATCCGGTCAAAAAAAGCCAAATTTCTGTCGGCAACGGAGCGATCCCAGAAGGAATGCCGTGGTTATAGACTAGTTGCAGCCCTAAAACAACGTGTATGCAGCTTCAGTTCATTTTTATAGTTTTGCTAGAGTTTATGCAGCACTGTGCTACAGGAACGCCTCTGACATCGTTACCATACTGATGTAAACACAGGAGCTCTGGAGTTGACCTCTTGGGTCACAATCATTGAAAAAAACAATGCAAAGGGCCATCCTACGTTTGAAAGGTGCCGGTGTGTTTATCGACTTTATGCAATCAGATACATTGCAGGAGCCCACGGTGCAGTGACTAACGCTGTAACGCTTTCCCACACAGCGCTCACACTGTACACACGTAAGAGGTGGGTCAGGAGTCACATCTTGAATGTGCCACTCCCCTCAGTGGAATCGTTTGCTGATGCGAGGGGGAAAGCATAGGCAGAGCATAACAAAGCTTTAAAATGTTGGCTCACCGTACTCGCTTTGTAAAGATAATAAGAGCAGGAACAAAACTTCACTGCATCTGTGGAATAACTGGGATAATGAGATGTAACAATTTATCCAAATATGTTTGGTTATTTCTTTGGTTATGTTTGTTGACTGTTAAATGGTTATGGATTTATCTGTTCGGATTATTTTGTTCATATTTTTAGGTCGATTTTGTTAAAGCTGACAGAGTTAAACATAGACCCCGATGGATGCAGATTGAATTTATGCTATCTATGAAGCATAGTATAAAAATAAAGAGGGGTTAGGACAAGAAAGGTTCTCAACTTCATCCTACCCTTTTGAACCTGAAAAATATTATTTGAGTTGCTTATTTGTTGCTCATATGTTGCTAAGGATCCTTTTTTTGTTGTTTTTGACGTTTTAGTCATTCATTTGCAAATGTAGTCCAAAGCAAAAATACATACAACCCAGTTCATAATGAGTTACTGAAGCGTATTCCCCTCTCAAAGGCACGAGACCTTCATGTGAAAGAATTCTAGTCAAAACCCAACAGAGGGCTCGGCCCAGTTTACTTTAACAGAGACAATGAAAGTGAGACCTATGCCCAGTGGTGGAAGAAGTATTCAGATCCTTTACTTTAAGCTAGTAAAGGCAATTAAGCAATACCACACTGTAAAAATACTCTGCTACAAGTAAAAGTCCCACATTGAAAATTTTACTTAAGTAAAAGTATGTAAGTATCATCAGGAAAATGTACTTAAAGTTTTAAAAGTTAAAATAATCACGGCAGAAAAATCCTCGAACGATCCCAACAGTTGTGTGTTTTACATTTTTGGGTAGTTTAGTTTATAATAAAAGATCCTTTTTAAAAAACTACATGTGTTTTGTGTGCAAAAAAGTATCTGGTAACGAAAGCTGTCAGATTAAATGTAGTGGAGTAAAAAGTGCAAAATTTCTCTCTGAAATGTAGCAGAGTAGAAGTAGAAAGTAGCATGAAATGAAAAGACTCAAGTAAAAGACAAGTATCTCAAAGTACAAGTACAGTACTTAGTACTTGAGTAAATGTAATTAGTTACATATCACCACTGACATATATATCTATATACATATATATATATATATATATATATATATATATATATATATATAAACATAGCATATAGCCTAAAAAGGACAAAACAAGCTGAACAAAAACGAACAAAATGTACAAAACAAAAACACCACCAACAAAAAAAAGATGTACAGAGGGATAATGTGCGTAATTCCCCCCCCCCCTTATCCTTTCCTGACTCTCTGCTCTTTCATAGTACTCATGAAAGGTCAGGGGACTCCTCTGATCTGAGCCACACCACCAAATTTAATTTGTAATTTTTTCAATTAATTTCATAAAGCCTTTTTACTGTCTGCGTTGTTCTTGACTTACTGGACCTGACAGAACAGTAGTGAGGAGCCACGGCTGGACGATTTTACTGCATCCCCATCCCTCCAAGCCCCATTACACCGCATGCCCTTCACCTTCATTATCTTCCTTGGATTATGTAATGCACAATCTGGGATTGTATCCCTGTTTGGGGTCCACTGCATATATTTTTTAGAGTAGAGAGCTTATCGTTGTACTCCGCTCATTTCTTTGTCCCTGGCATGTCAGACAGCATCGGAGAGAGGCTGCACTATATTATGTTATCTCTGTATCGTCATGCAACACACAGCAGTGAGAATGCAAGGTAGAAAAGAGGGTTACAAACTATTGTGGTTACAGTGAGGGGACGTTCTACTGTATATGTGGCTGGTTAAGCACAGGAGAATATACAAATAAATAACCAAATGAAATTTGTACTTGAGTCTGAGGATGACTATATAATTAAAGGTTTAAATCCTGAGCTAAAACTACTGACTAACAACTGATAACAATTTTTTATATGAGAAAGTTGTGTGAAAGATAAGACAAATCAGACTCTATATTATGTACAGTATAAATGAAAACAGATGAAATTTAAAAGCATGATATGACAGCAAAGTTAGGGCTGCAACTAACAATTGTATTCTTTGCTGATCAATTTGTCAATTATTTTCTCACTTAATTGAATAGTTGTTTGGTCTGTAGTGTCAGAAAATTGTGAAAAGTGTCAACCAGTGTTTTCCAAAGCCCAAGATAATGCTCAAATGTCTTGTTTTGTCCCCAACTGAAAGATATTCAGTTTACTGTCACAGAGGAGAGAAGAAGCTTGAACGTATTCACATTTAAGGAGCTGGAATCAAAGAATTTGATTGAAAGAACTTTTTTTTCATAAAAGAATTACTCAAACTGGTTCATTCTTTGCAGCTCTAAGCAAAGGTTAAAAATTGCATGAAATATCTAAATAAAATCTACAAGGTTTACACATGGATCAGATTTCCTCTGAAGTTGTATTTAGGTGCACTCATGCGTGCATAAATCTACAGTGGGTTTGTGTGTCCCGTATCCTTCTGCATTACCTTTATGCATGTATGCATGAGTACTTTCTCCCACTTTGTGCCTATGTGGCTGGATATCTAAAGGTGGCATTACTCTGCTGGATGTACTGTGTGAAAAAACGCATCAGGTCAGCGGCAGGATTGGCAGCAGCAGTGGAATGCTGTTATGACATCATACCTGACCGGCGAAGAAGCCACACACACCAATGATGCAGAGGATGTTGAAGACAGCTGATCCCACAATGGTCCCTACACCCACGTCACCTTTGGTGATGAACACCCCTGGGGAGAGAACATGCAAGCACACGCAGACGCACGCACACACACAAGCACACACACACACACACACATACGAAATTATGACTCCATAGAGAACACAGATGATGTGTTGTACACTACTTCTAGTAACTAGTTTCTAGTTGCAGAGCAGCATCTGCAGTGCTGGCCATGTTGGTCATGGACACAAACAAACTAACATACGCACATGAACACACGCATGTAGAAAGAAAAGAATCTACCCAGTCTGTATGTAAAATTAGATTTCTTTATGAATAACACAGTATGGTAATGTGAGGGTCCCTCCTTTGAAGTGAATGTACTTTATCTTGTTGATTCAGACAACTGAACAAACATTAAAAAAAGAATATTTTACTCCACACCAGCAATTCTCTAGTGCTTAGTACATGACATAACTTTAATGGGATTCTAATGGGATTCAGTACTTTGAAAGTCATGTTTCTTTACTGCACGTGTCTCAGGATAAAAGCATTACTGTTAGGAATCCATTATAGTAAAAGGCATGCATGCTTCCCCCCCGGTGCATCTTCAGTATTGGGGCATGAGTTTAGACCGAACCAGGGGTTGATGCATAGACTGTATAAGTGAAGCCAAAACATCTAGATCAGCCATTCTGGTGGCTGGCTTCAGTATAGTTCATTTAACCCCACCCCCTCCATGTTAGCGGTATCTGTTATATTAGATAGTTCTGATCACACTGATGTTTGTTTAAGTTTTCATTTTTATTAGTTAATTAATGCTATAAAAACCGGGTCAAACGTCATGATTGACAGGCAGGTGAGATTGTCTGGCAACAGGTCGGGCGGCTGTGTATGGATGGGACTTCAATGCCGCGGCCCCACCGCTCGTTCACTACTCCATGTGCTCTGGCTCACACATTACAAGATGGAAGCGCCTGTATCAAGGATATTTTGGCTTCACTTTTGTACAGTGGTATGAAGTGGAGAAGCGTTGTCCATCTTTTTCTACAGTATAGAGATGGAGGGGTGCATGTGGTGAATACCTATGATGGATGTGAAGAGTTCAGGAGCCGAGCTGCCAGCGGCCATGAAGGTTGCCCCTGCTACGTCCTCACTGAGTTGGAGGCGCTGCAGGAAAAAGTAGCAAGAGACAAAAAGACAAAAAGAGTTAGAAATTCCATGTTAAGTAGGACATTCATTTGAAGAAAATAAAGGTGTATTTATTGTTTATGTCATTTTTTTAGGATCTCCATTAGCTGTAGCCACAGCAGCAGCTATTCTTCCTGAGGTAGTTTTTGTGCCCAGACCTAACCAAACTGCGACCGTTTCACAACATAGCGCTGCAGAAGAGGGTCTGGCTAGTCTACACAGCAATCTGGGATGGAAGAAAAACATGCTCTGTTTTTTTGCCATTTCTTTAAACAAATCCCAATCGTCTTGGGGTGGCGCTCTGCGCCGGACGGAGCCCTGGTGCCTCGGAAAATAAAGCCCCGGGGAGGAACTTGTTTTGGTGGAACGTGTACGTTGTTTTAGTCGTTTACCTGTCTGGATTTACCCTGCAGAGATCTGAGTAGCAGTTAACCATAGTCCTCATAAGTCCACCGGATTTTAAAAATTACAACACACAGAAAGTGGAAGGACATCTAGCCCAAAAGAGGGACATCCTGCTGACTTTCCGGCAACAACAGAGCAGTCCCGTAGTTGAAACGTTATGGATATACAGTATACTAATCTCTTAATAAAGAACACCAAAGAACATCTTTCCCTTTCAGATGAATTTCAAATTGTCTCTTTTTCAATCTGTTACAGTTGAATTATAAGGAAATGTTCAAGATTTGATTCTAAGTTTTAAGGACCTTAAATATCTCACATTCATACCTCACACAACTTCTCCAGGGAAGGGACGAAGTAGTCATCACAGACGAGGGCCAGGGCACAGAACATGTAAATGGTCTGTAGAGAAAGAAAGGGAGAGAGAGAGAGATAAATGTTAGGGGTCAGGGAAGCATGAGCATGTTGCTTCATTTTGATTTTAACATATGATACTGATGGGGTGACAAGAGCAAGCTAAGACCCTTTCTGGCTGCACTGTTAACCGTCAATACAGTGCAGCTAGCTGGGATTTATCCATGGATAACAACAAGTGATGTTGTTTATCACCTTGCATGTATTTTCGTGCTTTTCGATTTTGAACAAATCTGCGTATGTACCCTAGATGGTACAGTAAAGCCCTAGATCTCGGCTCTAACTGCTACATTGAAGTCAGATGGTAATTACCATGAACAGTGAAATATGGTGTCTAGTTACTAAAGATCTGATCCCATGCAAATGCAGTGCAGTGCAGTAATGGATCAGACATCAAACACTCATGAATAACATCACTGTGGGACCACGATATTTACATTTTTAAATAGGGAAGTTAGTTTTCACTTTTTAAGCATACTGGCACGGCAAAAGCCCAGGAGGGGGGTGGGGGTTATGTAAAGGGATTTTGCTTTTTCCCCTAATGAAAAACACTGTCTGCACGAAAGTAACTTGACCTCTGACCTGGAAGAATACCCCGGTCCAAGTTTAAGAACACGTGACACATACTGTAAGTATATGGGGTGTATTGTGCTAAAGTCATATAGCTTTTTGTCATTTCACACAGTCTTTAGATACTTTCATGTTGGGCTGGGATATGAAGATAAACTGTATATCATCAAAAGGATATAGTAAAAGGTCTATCATATATTTTTCTATTTCGTGATGTTGGAAAAACCAGTGTTATGGCAATATTTATCTCATTCGGACAACCCTTTATGTACTGATCTTTGCACATTTTGTTCATTTTGCACGAAGGTTTTTATTAAAATGAGAAAATACTCAATACTTTTCATGTCAAGTACTTCTATCAAACAGAGTATTGTTTAAAAATAGGCTTTGCCTTAGATTATTCCTTTATTTAATTACCAGAAAACCTGCTATATCATTATTTATCCATCTTTATCAGAATATGACATGACTTACATGTATATCAGAACAGAAGATTTGATAAATGTTACCCACCACAGATTCATTTTTGTCTTAATACATAGTTTGCATGGTTTTCAAATCTACCAAATGTTTGAATTACACATCCCATAAAACACTGGGTTTGTTGGTTCTTAAGATTTTTTTTGTTTTTTGTTTTTTATACAATTCTTAGAGCTCTCGTTCACAGCAAAAACATTGGATTTGTATGTATATGTATTTCCCATACATCCAGAAAGTAAGTACTATACTGTATGGAAGTAAAAGTGACAAGTAGGATGCAGCATGCCCCGATGTACGTTTTTTTGTTTCCCCGCATTGCTACAAAGGAGGTTGAAGGAGAAAAGTTAGCATAATCCATAGAGCCACAATGGCCACATTCATGCCAGGTTCAAATATACTGTAATTTCCTTCAAGAAATCCTTAACTTTATACCGTTACATTTGTCTATTAGCACACCATCAAAATTCTATTTCAGACACTTTTTCAGTTTTAACATTAATCATGTGTAAATGTTAGTCCTGCTTAAAATAAAAGACATGTTATCAAAATCAAACCAACGCTCGAACTAAAATTCTTACCACAACAAAATTAAAAATCTGCAAAAAAAGAAAATGTCAATGTTTTGGTAGTCTCGCTTTGCCAGAGCCTCCTCCAAAGAGCGTGTGTGTGGCTACTCCAAATAGCATTCCAGGATGGGAGGAAAAGCCAATCTTTAAGCCAAGCACCGGTGGTGCTAAGCACCAGAGAAAAGTCGAGGTGCCGCTGGAAAATAGGCTCGGAAGGACCTTGTTTTAGTCATGCAACAGAAAACTCAGATGGGACAGATAGTCTAGCTAGCTGTCTGAATTTACCCTGCAGAGATCTGAGGAGCAGTTAACTATAGTCCAATGGAGTTTAGAAAACCAACACAATGAAAGCCCAAGGCAATGGATATCCCGCCTAAATAAGTGAAATCCGGTGGATTTTCCAGCGGCAACAGAGCAATCTTGGAAGTGGAACGTCAAGGACATAGACTAATGTTTTGAAAACCTTAGAAAGAAATATACACAAATGAAACAATAATGGGCCTAACACTCACCCTTGAGGAACTTGGTAACTTCAATAATAAAAATCTTTCCAAATGTCGCCTGGATAGTCTAACATGATGATTCATTATGGCTGTAACTAGTCTACTGTATGAAAGGTTTGTAATGATGTATATTACTGCAGTGTTTATTTCCCTGGTGTTCTTTTAATACAAACCTACCACATGCAATCTTATCTTGGCATCACAATATACATAAAACAAAGCGCACGGAGAGAAGCAGAGACAGATTGGAGATGAAAGACAGATGATCAAGAGAGAAAATGTCAGGTAGTGACGACAGACTGACGGGGAAGGTGAAAGAAACGCCATGAATATCCTTACACTTTTTAATAATGAAGCCCTTCAAAGATCTGCTTAAAGCAAGAATGGCACAGAGAGTGAATATTCCTCTTTCCTTTATGCTCAGTACTGAGTCACATTTTACTTTGCACCAGGAGCTCTTCTATTTCCTGTTTCTAAAGCAGGCAAAACTCCCAGGGAATCCTGATAACTGGGTGTAATCCTGATTCAGATTTGAGGTAGAGATGCAGGGAAAAGCTGTCATCACTATCTCAAGCCTAGCGTGCATCCCAAATGTTAATTTGTGTGTAATCTTGGGTGGAGTTTTGTTTTATGTTTTTGAGAGAAAATCTTTTCTGAGAAGTGATGATTAATGAGCTGTGCAGAGTTGGGGGGGGGGCGGGGGGGGGGGGGGGGGGGGGGGGGGGGGGGGGGGGGGGGGGGGGGGGGGGGGGGGGGGGGGGGGGGGGGGGGGGGGGGGGAGAGGGGCATTCAAGCTGTCAAGGGAACAGCAGCTGGAAGTAAAATACTGTGATATTAAAATTCAGCTCTAGCACAAAGCGTATTTTACTTTTCTGTCTCCAAGCCAAATCCAATACCAGAAACACACATGCTCAATGACAATCTCTGACTGACAGTGGAATCAGTTCACAGCAGCTTCACTTCACGGGATAAAAACGGCATATCCAGGGATTATATCAACATCTCTGAACCAAGATCATATGCTGCTGCAGGTGCAGCATAATGCAGACAACATAAGCCACACTCTGACATGACATCTGTTCTGTAATTTCTGAATAGCATTTTTATCATTTTTGGGCTGCTCAGTAAAAAAAAAAAGATGGGACAAAGTCATTGTTTTGTGAGTCACAAGTCTAAAGTCTTGGCTATTAAGTCCCAAGTCCAGCATGACCTAAGCAAAGACCAAGTGCTTTCAGATGCTTAACAAGACACCGCAAAAGAAGCTTAAAAGAGCTTAAAAAACTTAAAAGCAAAAAGATCAGGTGTGCCATAGTATGCTATTCCCTACATTTGAAAGGGATAATCTGAGCGATCATGTGTTGTCTGTCTGTTGGTTTTGCTGTTATTCTGTAATAACTAGAATTTCCAGAATATCTAAACAGTCATCTCAGTTTTCAAGACCTTTGATCTTTTGGATATGAAATCTTGTCACTTCATTATTTTATCCTATTAGACATTTTTGTGAAATATTGTCATAATTAGCAAAAGAGTTCTAGAGTTATGGCCAAAAATATGTTTTGTGAGGTCACAGTGACTTTGACCTTTAACCACCAAAATTCTAATTAGTTCATCAAGTGGACGCCTGTGCCAAAGAAAATCCCTCCAGATGTTCCTGGGACATAGCGTTCACAAGAAGAGAGAGGACAACCCAACAAGACGTCTCCAGCTATGGTTGTCGCCAACGCAGAGGCATAAAAATAATCTGAATCTGAAAGTAAATAAAGACCAATCTGACTGCTAATAAAGAATGTGAGATGCAGATTCCGGAAAAGGCTAGTAAGGTCTTTATGTCCTTACGAGTGTATGAAGGGATGTGCATAAGACTGACATGACACCGTCATAACTAACTAACTGACTGACATGACACCTAGCATGAACATGAAGGAATCTTTTTGGATGTTCATGACTATTGTCATTAATTGCATTCAGTAAATTATGACACTTTTAATGTCAAGTTGACATGAACAATCACAAAGACTCCTTCGTGTTCATGATAGGTCATAGTTATGACGGTGTCATGTCAGTTGTATGCACTTCTTTTCAAATAAAATGATGAGTATATACGGTTCCCAAAGCCAAGAATAAACGTTCACACTCAACATGTTAACAGTTTCCATATTTGTTAGTTGCAGCCCTAGTTTATTACCTTTTTTAAAGGCATTTGCTAAATAAATCAAGTTTTAATATGACATATTATGCTGAGTATGAGGAGAAACTGGCATTGCTTTTATTTAGTTTACTTCCTACAAACCTGTTTGAGGGAATTTTGACAAAACGTATTTCTGTCCCATGCGAATTCTTGGCTTATTGCTATCTTGAGGCAGCGGGAAGTGATTGCTCCCTCAACCAACAAAACCTGGTCTGAAGTCAATAGCGCAGCATTTCACACAGCGCGCACACTATGCTTGTTACACACAATTACGGAAGTGCAGCAGCACACAAACGTGCAAAAGATTACAAATAAAAATTTGACAAATCCGCCACAAATCGACCATTATAATAATGCGGCAAGGTACAAACGCGCATGACTTTGCGAATGGGAGATGACTCGGATTATTGCATGTTACGCCCACAACACACCTATGAAGTAATGAGGACACTAAGCACAACCCTTTTGAACCAACCATGCGCACGGACCCTTTTTCCGCCATTAAAAATCTAGTAAAAGTGGATATGGACATGCCCTAACCGCACCTGCGCCATGCATTTCACACCGTGCGCATAGATTGTTTAAATCAGGCCCTTTGAGTTTTTAAAGGTTAGAAATCACAGGGAAATAGTTTGTGATATTGTATTTGTGGGGCTTTTTTTGTTATTTTAATATCTAAGCATCCTAGAAAAGGTTACTTCCATTTGTCATTCTGCAGAAGGAAAAGGCTAACTCAGAGGGTGGGCATAGAGTAAGTAGTGACATTGCCTTTAATGCCAGAAAATTACTGGCAAAATGGTCCATTCTGCATCTTAGTGCTCTGTTTTCACACATCAAAGTTCCCCAGAGATGCTGCTCTGCTGGCATGAGCTTCCATTACAGTTAGTCCCCCCCCCCCAGAGACAATCAGCAGAACCCAACATGGGTCATCATGTAGTGGAACATTCTGCCTGCCATGTGCCAGTCATATAAGAGAGGCCAGTGGAGCTGGTCATGCATGTGCAATACTGCCAGAGGAGAAGAGAGGAGAAGATTAAAATGATTAAAATATTTAATTGCGATTAATCGCATTAATGTCATAGTTAACTCGCAATTAATCGCTATTGATCACATATTTTAATCTATTCTAAATGTCCCTTGATTTATTTTTGTCCCTTTATTTTAATGCTCTTTCCAACATGGAAAGTGGACTGGCTTGCTTGGTGCTAATGTTTTTTTTATTAAAAACAACGGTGTTCAGTTTCACATAGTAATGTTATTACTTGGAGCAGTCACTCACACTTCGAGCAAATAATCTCTTACACAATGTACCACTGTCCATCAATAAAATGTGAAAAAGAATACTTTGACGGGGGGTGGGTATTTCAGACTGGACGTGCTGCGATGATAGCTCAGTTCACAACGACAAAACACTCAGATCACTTTGGGCTTGTCAATGGAACCATTTGGCAACTATTAAAAAGTAAACGTTCCATTCAGAATCTTATTGCCGTCAATTTCTGCAAATCACGTTCAACATCCACTCCAAACGTAGCGTCACTACTCTTTGGCCGGCTCACAAGCCCAAACAAGTGTGCGCGGCGTGATGAAAAAACGACAAAGATCGCTAGGCCAAAAAGAACGTTAATCCCAAAAGTAAAATTGTCAAAACAAATAAAAATTTGCTTTTTAAATAATAAAAAAAATCAACCGCCAACTTTCTATCCTCCCCCACAGAGCATAACACCCCCCCCCCCCCCCCCCCCCCTCTCCTCTACAGCCCACAAGTGACGGAAATCCAGCAGACTGTCATTCATCTGGTTGTAGGAAGGTTCCACCCTCAAATTCTTGCACACAAAGTTTAACGGCGCTGAGCAAACGAGGGGGAGGAATAACTGGATAAACTCTCCTCTCATTTATCTAAAATGCATGATTGATGCTTAACATTAGGTTGGAGTCCTAGTTCACCTGTTGGGCCATCGACTAAAGAAAATGACAAAACCAAAACTAGCAGTCAGTCTGACCGATAGGGAGATGTCGCTGTTCCTAATGTTAGATTTGTATTAGAAAAGACACTGGCAAAGCAACACAGGACAGAAAATAAGCATAGCAGAAACGTCAGATAGGTCGGCCCCCATGTTTAACTAAATGGGGGCTTGAGTAAAATAAATGTTTTTGTACAATGAGTAACAAAATAATTGTTAGTAGGATTCTTTGGAGTAAGGTCTGGCCCCTCCACACTTACACTCCATGATAGGAGAAAAAATAATGCTCTGGGTTGTTTGCATTTCTTTAAACCAATCAAAATCATCTTGGGGGGCGCTAAACTCTGGATGCAGCGACGATGGATCTGCAAAATAGTCTGCTGAACATTGCTCTTACCAGTGTATCACCCATCGCCAGTTGATCCCACAACATCCTAGTTAGAGAGTAAATGCCGTAAACATATTCTTTGAAGATCTTTACAATTACTCCCCAAAACAACCAAGCAGCCCTGCCTTGTTGTCTGATTCAAATTGTCTTCCATTGTCAGCAAATAAATTGCTAGCTCAAAGTTTTCTGATGATCCTCAAAACCAACAAAGTTTTACAAGGCGAGGGACATCC
Source organism: Etheostoma cragini (assembly GCF_013103735.1). NCBI lineage: Eukaryota > Metazoa > Chordata > Actinopteri > Perciformes > Percidae > Etheostoma > Etheostoma cragini. The sequence continues at coordinate 7,798,386 of NC_048408.1, forward strand.
GGCGGCAGAAGATCCAGCGGTGACGGATGTTCTGCCAATTATAAGGTACCTGAATTGTGGTTGATCCAGATTAGTATTTGCATGACATTTGTTGATGTTGATGTGATGTAAAAGGTCACTAGGGCAATTATTCACAGTCTCACATGTCAACACACATGCACCGGCACATGAATGCAGAGTTCCATACTTGAAGGTAAACTTACACAAAGGACATGCAGCGCCACAGCTCCTTCTGTTCTCTCCTTGTGTGTGAACAGGTCTGTAGGGAACTCGTGCAGAGCTGGAAGAGACAGACAAATAGGGTTAGAACTGTTCATATGCAGTATGCAAGTGTGTATGTGTGTGTATCTGCAGAGCGCGGTACAGTACAGGGAACATGTTTCCAATGTAGAGCAGAGAGGTCAACCCTATGGGAAAAGAAACTCATTGAACTCATGTGTACGGACAAGGAGCCTTGGCCAGAGAAGACCTTTCCCTTACGTGTGACAGTCAAACTGTGCCCTGCCAAGCTCTGTGTATGAGCACCTCCCAGAGCGCCATGAGGAGGCTAGGGAAATGGAAAAAGGGAGCACTAGGAGGACAAAGCAAAGGCAAAGAGGAGAGATATCATTTTTTGTTAAAAGAGCAAGGGATATTTAGCTTAAGACAAGTGGGATGGAGAGCAAAAGGAGAAAAATGGGTAAAAGGGTGGTGGAGTTTAACCACAATGTGCAACATGGGGAATGTGAGCCCAATTGAGCAAGAGATGGAGAGAGCAAGATTGAAATAAACGTGGAAAGTTGGCAGACGGAGAGTTTGTGAAAGAAAACAGACAGAAAAAAAGAGGCCTGAGTTATTCTACCCCCTCTCCATGGCTTCTTGACTTCCTCCCCTCTCTCAGCCTGTGCAACTTGAAATGAAACATGCTACCATGCTCATGTTTTACCAATGAACATTATCGTCGTTACCATTATGTATATATTTTAAGGATGCACCAAATCCAGATTTTTTGGGGGTTTGGCCAAATACCGAATTAAGATTTTGCCGAATTCGACCCCAAATACCAAATCCTACTTCCATCCTCAGTCCATGAACACTGTATACACATTAATGAAGTAAACAACGTCCACAGCATCTAAAATAGTGAAATGTCACAACTTAAAGTTGAATTCACACACTCCTTTCACATCGTAGGAAAGCACACCGTTAATCGCCAGATGAGTGACAATTTTGTTTGGCTAATTTTCGCTAACTAGTGTATGAGGAAGGCATGTTGGGTGGGTGAAATTAGAATGCTAACTAGGTTAACGAACAGCAGGCAGCAATTTTTTTGTAGGCTTATGTTTTAACAGCAACGACGTTTTGTATTGTTGTGTATTTTTGCCACCACGAGACAAATCGGTATTGCAAATTGAACATGTATCTTGACTTGAATTGCCTTCTTTTGACTGAAAGTACTGCCAGAAAACTCTTTTTCTGCTCACAAGTTCCATTTTCACTTTCTCATAGCCTACTTCATTCATTGAACGGTCCATCTACGTAAACACCTTACCGTAATCAACGGCGGCGTCATTACGTTGACCAGTGTAGCGAGCCTTGTGCAAGCGTAGGGTTCTGCAGAAACCAAACCACGTCAAAAAGCCCAATATTCGTCCGAATCCAAACCCAAATCATGGATTTGGTGCATCCCTAATATATTTAGAATGTCAACATATTATAGCACAAGTGCTGAATAATGTTATGAATGTTGCAAGTATTATGTCTAACAACAAAGTGCTCGACAAAGTGAAGTTTTGACTTGATAATGAGGTCCAACTATCATTGACCTGGGTATGAGAATGGGCTGCACCCTCGCTGCTTTTGGCGAGGGGTTACACATCCTCCCAAAAGCTCTTCGCTGACACCCAGAAACGTCCCGCAGGCAGAGAAATATGAAGTAAAGAGAGAAACAAGGGAGAGACACTGCTACGCACATCTATTGTGTCATAAGTGATGATTGAAAATGATTACTTTTGTATTAGTCTCAACACAGTATTAGTAAACTACTGCACATTATACCTTTAACTAATTACTTCTAAAACTACATTTTTGAAACACTGCATTAGCCCGGATTGCAGGGATGCTGCTAATGACAACAGGAATTTCTAATTGGTTACTGTAAAAGGACATCATTGTTTTTATCAAAAGCTGTAGGTTTGGAGGATAATTACTAACAATCAATATTACTAACAATCGATATCGATGTATGAGGCATCATCACATCATCTTGGATTTTGTATATCTTAATAATGCAATATGACACACGAGTGTTGTCTTTTCATGGTTTTAAATGTTGCATAACAGTAACGTGATGTCATTTTCTGACCTTACCAGACTGTTCTAGCTGTTCTATCATTTGAATGTATCCTCAGTCCTTATATCCATATTACTGATGATTATTTATCAAAGATCTCACTGTGTAACTGTGTAAATATTTTATGAAAGCACAAATAGTCAACCCTACAATATCGCCGCGATATCGATACCAATGTGTTTTAGTCACGTGATATTTAATCTCCATATCGTTCAGCTCTAACTGCATCTCTTATGAAATGGACTAACTACGTAGTACATATGACACAACAGTGACAGAGAGGGGATGATGACATGAGACAAAGGATTGAATCAGGAACATCAAGGTTGCATGGTATGCATCTAACAGAGCGTGGGGATGCGTTCTGCATCCCTCACGCCCAATCGAGAGACAGTAGAACTGACCACATGTGGAATGAATGAATGAATACGTGAATAAACCAAGTGAGTAAGGAGTAGATGTCATTCCACTATCATTCAGTTACTCTAATTTCAGTCTTAACTCCTTCACATGTTGAGAGAAGGAAGAGGAGAGCAGAAAGAATAGTTCACTACTTTCCCACTCTTTTCTTCCACTCTCCCTCCCATTTTGTACTCTGTTGACCTATTTACAACTACAGCATCTTGCTGTTTAAGTGGCTGCAGTCCTCCCCTGCACTATGCTCCACTGATAAACCTTCTTAAGTCTAACCCAATGAAGAGCAGCCTGTAAAAAAGCCACAGAGGGTACGAAGCAGCCGAGCAGACGGCCATCTCGCAGCGACAGCTGGATGTGTTTAATATTTACTGTTACATGCCGGTGTTAGCTAGCTCAAACTCATTCCAGCCGAAATTCCAGGCTAGTGTGTGAAGGGAAACAATAAGCAGCTCTCATGGCATAACGGAGGGTTTAATGTAGATGACAAGCAGAAATGCCAAAAGAATAAAAAATCACTAGACTGAGGGGTGTGTTATAAGAGTAAAAGAAAAGACTAAAAAAAGAAAGACTTCAAAAATGAAACAGAATTAGCAGAATGCCGACGCTGAATTCTTCAAAGAGCCCGCAGATAAAACCCCTAGTGCTAATTATGTTCTAAGAAGCATGAAGCTCAATTTCCCATGAGAAGTGGTAAGTACATGTGCGGATGTGATGCAGAAACGCACAATCCCCCAAGAAACCCACTGAGCCTTCATGTAAACAAGGTGTTTAATACACAGCACTCAAAGGTTCCACTTCTCAGCACCTCGCTCTCGCTAAATGTGAATCAGAAACACGTGCTCGCCATGTCACACTGCCGTGTAGATATGCCCTATGTCTGTAACAACATTTAGATTGGGATTTTAACATATTACAGAAAACAGAGATACAAATTAGAAGACAAAAACAGACAAAGTAGAAACAAAAAGAACATTAAAAACAGGGCATATTTAACTCTGAGGTCTAAGTGCTTTTTTCCCATCTTTTGTTCGCCTGGTCTCCTTGTGTAATATTGCTTCTATAACCTAATCCCTGTTATGCACAATCAAGTTCTAGACATCATTTATTCCAGGGGAACTTAGGCTATCAGGATATGCTTGCTGCAGGGAGTCACACAAATGAATAAATTGTTATTTGGAAATAGAGACAAAAGAAAAGGCTAAATGGAAATGAAATCTCACAGAAATGTATTGAAATTACTAGGACTGTAAGTTATTCAATATGAAACTGAAATTTCTCTCCACTGCTCCACTACTCTATTGCTATTTTGGTAAATTCTCATCTTTTACCTTGTTGTGACCTAACATACAGCTGAGAAAGCACAGAGTGTCTATGTACAGTAATTTAACACATCCAGTAGTAGTAATGTAGACAGGTGTGTAGTCTTATGACACAATTTGAATACTTATCTTAATGGCAGTCGACCTGAAACAGAAACCTTACATCAGCTCAGGGAGAAGTGGACAGTGGGAAAGCAGCCACCGTGCTTATAGTACCGCCATGTGCTGCCACGTGTCAGGCGGTGACTGTAACGGGGTTGTCACACCCTGTAGTTTGCTCTGGTCTGAATCAGTTGATGAGTGTGTAAACTTGGAGTGATTCGCCCTCGGTTCGGTTTTGTTGCACACAGTGAAAAATCCAAAGCGTACCAAAATGCTTGTTCACTCCTCTTATTGGTTGGATATGTCTCGGTAGGGAGCAAAAAAAGTGAGTACAGGAACAAGGTCCTGTATTCTAGACTGGTGCAGATTCCCTAGATCTCCAGCTCATTTCATTTAAATAATCAGACATTGTTTTGCGAGCGCTGTTACTAGGCTCTGGTTGCAGAGACTTTGCTCTGGGTCTGACTCTAACTTTAGCGGCGGCTGGTTTGTCCACGGAAATGCAGGTGGCTTCTGTCTATTTATGTGAGATAGTACAGTTTGTATATTCGGCTGCATCGCAGCTTGCAAAGAACATCTAACCACAGACTTGCTGTGTAGGACAGTTGATTTGCATCCGAGTGCAATTGCTGCATTCACACCTGCCCAAATGAACCGCACCAAGGGGGAAACCCAACTCTAGTGTGATTCAATCGGACTAAATGAGTCTGGTGTGAAAGCCCCCTATAAGTAACTCAGTTTACAGAGTCTCAAACGTTAAAAATTCCATTAAACATGTAGGCTATGCAGGTTTTATAGATATTTCTAGTTTTGGAATTGCGTAGAAATCCCTTGAATGAACTAAACTGAGATTGAACTGACTCCAGTGGGACCACACATTCACACATGATCACACACATCAACACAATCTGACTCTTCCTTAAACCTTCCATCATGTAGGGACAGTGAACTGACATGTCTCACTTTAAGCATTAATACAGTCTCACACAGTGACTGCTGGGAGCTGCCCATTCATGTTCTACAGCTGGTCAACGAGGTGGCTGAGGGTTGAGCAGTTCAGACACACTGACAGCAGTTGCTGAGGGAGGGTAGAGCTTTCCTAACACACTGTGCTATACAGAGTCTACAAGCCAGGCTGGTATTATAAAACTACGTTCAGACTGCAGCCAAAAGTGACACAAGTCCAATTCTTTTTTTCTTTTTTTTCACATCTTTTCTTTTCCAGTTCTGATTACGGGCCACTTTCATATTTTCATATAAGGATTTATAAGGCTGATGCCAATACAAATATTTGGTTATTAAAAAATCTGATGTTCCAATATATCAGCCAATATACAGTATATATATTTTTTAATCCAGAAACGCATAACAAAACAAACAGATTTCCCTTTGTAGTTATTTATGAGTTCTCACTAATAAATATGATAATAATTTGTTTTCTTGTCACAACAGAACAGAGGAACATCAAAGTAAGTATTTAAAGAAACTTTAACATTAAACTGTTAGTGTCAATGCTGATTTTTGGCATAACAAGTCATGCAAGGGGTCCCGATCCAAGCGTACTGTCGTACAGCAACAGACCCATTCAACATGATCACCAACATATGACTATCTATCTAAAAGAACAAAAGGTAACCAATGAAATGTCTGTTTCACAGTTTAGATAATTCACTTATTTTTTTCAATTTGTGCTCTGAGGAGCCACTTATTCTCACCCTGTTCAAAAACATGTTAATCTAAGACAACCAAGGAGGGTGCTTTCAGGTTCAACAAAAGATGCAAACTCGTTAAAGATACACAGGTCCAGTAACTCTATACATACTGTACTTGGTAACCATTGTACACCTCACAAATTCAAGATTCAGGATTCAAGATTCCCAGAGCAGAGAGAGCATCCCTGCTGCTCCTGGCTCAGTCTGCTTGAATAGGACTGTAGGTAGTAATCTGATAAATATTAGAGCACGATGCCCGCTTCAGGGTTTGGAAAGTATGTCGACGTTAATTAGCAATTTGTCTACAGCGCAGAAATAAATTGTGTGGCTCGCACGCTCAAACGTACGCATACACATTAGTCCACTTTGATCCGTTTCATCAATATCAGCACTCCTGCCCGTGTGCTTAAAGGAATGTGCTCGACTGTATCCGTCTGAACACAAACTCCATAGCAACAGAGGGAGAGTCTCCTTGAGGTGGAGTGTGTTTAAGTGTCAGAAGGGAGAGATGGGCAAAAATAAAAGACTTTAACCAGCTTTAACCAGAAGGGAATCGCTCCACTGCTGCAGCCGCTGCTCTGTGGTACACTTGCCTTTAGCAATGAAGTTTAATGTACTACATGCAGAGCGCAGGCTGAGATGCAATGCATTATGCATGATGTTTGGGGATTGGGAAAAAGAATACACGTGCCCTGGTGTACGATGGGATCGGTTTGGGTGTGTTGGGGGTAGTGCACAGTAAAGAGAAGGAGAGCTGATGGGGAATACTTTTAAAGTGAGAGATAGCTAAAATCTGAATTTGACAGCTCAGGCAATAATATCTCTTAACAGGCATGTTGAGGAAGCAGGATGTTGGTAAAGCAAAGTGTACTGAAGAAAGAGACAGAAAGAAAAAGAAAGAAAAGATATGTGGTTGGCCCAGGCCCCCCAGGAAGTGCTTGGTGGAATTGCATATGCCGGGCAGTAGGTTACTGCCCTCTGGCCCCAAAATCCTTTTTTTCCATAGACTTACATGGCGAAAGACACATCTGTAAATCACTGGATAACTTTTTTTGATCACAACCCCACAAAATGGCTTGTTTTACTATCAGAATTGGGTCTGGTTTATGATCTGGAATTTGGTCTCTACTGTGCCTGCTCTATTGGCCACACAATGCGGAAGTAGTGCTGAACATCCTGGTAATTAATGGCTCCATGAAGGCTTCATGCGCCACTGAGCAACTCTCACAGGAATGCATGGGCCTCTGTCACAAACACTGTATCAAGGTCTCATTATATATGTATGGGTTGGGCAGGTAATTATTGCAGTTGTAAGAAAGGTCACTGGGTTGAACCTCTAACAGCTGCTGATGGTGCTCTGACCCCAACTACCCCCACTGGCAATAGTACACACAGAAAAAACACACCGAACAGCAGATGGAGCAGGACACAAACCTGCACACTCACACGCACGCAAACACGTACGCACGCGCACGCGCACACACACACACAGTACATTTTCCATTGTTTCCTTTTCTGCAATCACCCCGTTCTGCCCGTTCTTCTTCACTATGCACAATCAGTGGCTGTCAATGTATCAATCAGCAATCTGGCTTTAGCTTGCTGGGGGACACATTCTGCCTCAGTCTGCTTCTTTCTCCTGTTAGCGCTGACTGCCCGACTGCTCGCCCACATACCTACAACAGCCCATGTCGCTGTAATTCACCAGGCAATTTGGACCTAGCCACTGTGAGCCACTGAGGGGCTCTGAATCGAGATGTTACATTACTTCTGTTGATTGTTTCCTCGTGCAGGAGCATAGCGCCACTTTTGCTTTTCCGTTATGCTCCACTGAACACGTTCAGACGCACAAGCGTATCCCGATAGCTTGTTAAGATTTTCCTACATTCATCCGCCTTATACTCTATTATATTCTTTCAGGCTTCGTCTGCATCGTTTCTACTGGCAGTGTGGTGTGCTGTAGACTGCATGGACTATCTTTGATCTCACTCCTCCTCTATTCTTCTATCTAACAAGAGAATTGCTTCAAGTTACCTTCAGATTTATTTTTAGAAGATACAATAGTTGAGACTTTGAGCTGCAACTAACTATGACATCATGCATTGGCTTGGATATTGTGTTTCAAGATGGTGTCCAAGTCATTACAATGTAAGATGCTCACTGGGAGCATATTTTGGGCCCATGGAGGAGGTGCATTATAGACTTTTTCTAGCCCAGCTGGCTGACACCCTGCACACATGAATCAAATCATTTACCTGAATGGCTTTTCTAGGCTTCAAAAGTTGGAAGATTGGACCCTAAATATACAATTTTCATCGCACAAAGATTGACTTGTGTGTGACACTAAAAAAAAATTCATTGCAATGTTTTACAGTTGTCTCTTTTGCAAGGCATGTATAGGGGAAAGTTTGCTTGCTTGTTTTCTCTGATAATGGCTTGACCCCAAAAAGTTACTAGGATGTCTCGTTTCATCCTTTCCACTGTGTCATACTGGAAGACAACCAATGGTGTATCTGGGATGTGTGGCAAACCAGGGGAAACAGCCAAGCCAATCCGGGAAAGGGAGAGGATCCCTAAAGTCAGATTGGGGGAGGTGATGGAGGAAATGTATTACCCAGTTCAGGTGTTGCAGCCACTAGGCACGTGGCACTGGTCACACCTGCAGGCCAGCAGGGAATTAAGGAAGGCAATAGGCACGTTCATGGTGAACGGCGGCTCGCCTGTGAAGTGGATGAGCAGCAGCCCGGGGGTGGTGACAAAAAAGCTGTTGTCAAGTCGGACAGGCCCAATGGTTTCTAGCAGCCTTCAGTCTGGACAGGTAGTCACAGAAACACGCGCATCCTGTTAGGTCCCATTCTGATTTATTAAAATGTTATCAGAACAATGCAGTGTATCAGTATCCAGCTGTTTTCATTATGACAGAGTAGTTGTAGTTGAAGAGTAAGGCATAAACCACTACATGATACGTTGCTGATGTTTATACCGGTACACAACAGACTGCAGATGATCTGTGATCGGAACGGATTTAGTCTTTCTGACCTCTAAACGTCAATATCAGCAACACAACATGTGTCAGAATAAGCCTTTAAGTCAGACAAATCAAGTCCCTCCAATTTAAATATAATAAAATGAAGGCATAACAAGTGTCATGTTGAGTTGATTCTGAACCAATCAGCGGTCATATCCGCTGAGAGCCAGGCGTTTCCCATGCCCTGGGACTTGCAGTCGGTGGAAAGAAACTGCGGTGCCTTGATGTTGGTGAGGTTATCGTTGCCCCACCCGTCCGTAACGTCAGGATCGAGTCGGACACAAATCTAACTGGCATGCATTGGACTGATACTCCCTAGTCCCCTGGGTTGTTAAAGCAGCTCATGACATAAAACAAGGTTTTTTTGTCTTCTCTTCTCCCCTAGTTCAACAACCTCTGACATCTATGATGTTGACCCACATGAACACTTTTCTGTGAACCGTTGCAAACAGAGTGATCGGAAGGTCGGTGGTTCGATCCTTGGCCCCTGCAGTCTACATGTTGAAGTTAGCTTGTGCAAAGTACTGAACCCCAAAATACTCCTGATGGCTGTGCCATCATGTGTGAATGTACATGGGAATGTTTATCCCTCCCCTCCCGATGAGAAGGTGGCACTGTCAACAGAGTATGGACATATGAATGGGTAAATGCTGGCTGCTATTGTAAAGCACTTTGAGTTTTTGCTAAAACTTGCAAAGCTCTACATAAAGTCCAAAAACCATTTTACAGATTTTTTTTTAATTTGAAAAGGACAATGCACCAGTGTCAGCCAGACGGCTAATTTTCAACTGTAGTCCTAGTTCCTAGCATGCATGTCTTTATAGCAGAAGAAAAAATAAGCACCCTGAAAAAATACACACAAACACAAGGAGAACATGCAAACTCTACACAGAAAGGCCCTGCCCGGACAGGGCATCAAAGTCTGCCCAGACCAGTGATCAAAATCTTGCTGTGAGGCAGAAGTCCTTACCACTGAGCCACCATGCTGCCAATGAGCTTATGTATGCACGCAAATCGTAAAAGATGGCAAGCTATCAATAGAGTTGTTGATGAATTTTGGTCAATTGGCTAGTGATTTCATCACTAGCGAGGTTATGGATCATCATGTTATCACATAAAGTAACACAACATGTGTGTGGGTTTATAGAGAGGGAAATAGAGAAGAGAAGTAGGAGGACTGTGCACATGCATATGGTGGTGTTACTCTTGGCCTGAAACTTTCCCTCATCTAATGTATAAATCCCAGAGGATAACCACTCTTGTCATCTTTACCTAATGCTGCCCCACTCCCTCCATCTTTCACATCTATTTATAACCAATAGGAGATGGGGGTGAAAAGGCGCAGCAATGTTTGAGAGTCTTTGGGGATTTCCTACAATCTCGCCTGTTTAAATATAAAATATAGAGCCTGGAAGCCCCCTGCCCCAGCTACATTTCCCCCTCACAACTTCCTACCCAGTGCTTCTGCCTTTCTGAACTCATGAAGAGCAAGAAGGCTTAGACCTCTGCCTGCTGCATATTTTAGTTGCACATCCGTAATAATCACAAGTAATATCTAGATGCTCACATCGTCTCCCAGCAAATGAGATCAAACCCAGGCCCACTTGTTCACTTAAATAAAGCTGGCAAAACAAGGGAACACCAAAGGAACCATCATTGTCTCTTACAGGCCCGCAGATAACCAGCTACATGGATGTCAATGGTTTCATAACGGGGCAAAATGCAGTAAATTGTTCAGAGTATCTTATCTTTTTTCTTTGTGTTGATTCTAGCGGCCGCTTTGGACAAGAGCGGTAGTGTTTTTACCACACCTGCGTAAAGGTCTTTTCTTTACTGGCTGTATTGCTCACTGTATTACCGTGTTAGCGTTAACTGGAGGTCATATAGTTGCTTTGAATGTTTTGCTCGGACAGAAAAGCCTTCATTTACAATGAGAGAATAAGTCCCAGATGCGTTGTTGCATTTCAAGTGTTGCATATGGTAACTTAGCGTCCTTTGGATGACTCATGAGCTAAAACAAGTATCACTGTCACTGTGTCACGAGCCAAAGCATTAAAGTTTTAGATAAGCAAACCAAAATAATAATAACTTAGATTATTGTATTACATTTCATTAATCCCAAGGACGATCTACACAGGGGAAATTAGTAAGCCAACACAAACACAAACAGATAATATATAAACGTCAATTTAATTTTGGCTACTGACACACACACACACAATGTGCATTGTAAAGTTATTTTATGAATTAAATAGAGATATAACATACATGTGGGCCAATTCGGGGACGATTTTGAATCATTTACATACCCGTGATTGTCTCCATCTGTTAAAAGCCAGACTGTCTTCTGTCTAACCCTTTTAGCTTTTAGTTGTTCTTTGTTTATTTTCCTTCTTTTCTGTGATGGCCTTCCACAGCATCAGCCAAAACTGCAACAGATAACTTCTATAATAAAATGTAAACACAATTAGGCCTACATAAAAAAAAATCTTGCTACCTTTTTCTGGCTGCATTTATGATCATTAGATGAAAAATACACAGTTTCAGAAACATTAAAAAGTTACATATAGTAACTTGAAGTTGTTGTTCTGCCAGCTGAAACTGCTAATGTTTTAATCCTGTTAGCAGACATGTCATTGTGGACGTCGTGGAACTGTAAGCTTTAAGTTAACGGAGTAGATGATGATGTCATCTTTCCCGAGTAGGAGCTCTGGCGTGTGTGCATTTGTGCAAAATTATGCCCTACTCCCTTCTCAATGATGATACAACACTTTCAGGACGTTGTCATGGAAACGTACAGGCACCGCTGGCTGGATTTTGGCGTGGTTGTCCAACTGCATTTGGAGATTTGGAAGGCAGGCTCTTATTTGGATTGCACATGATGTGTGTTTGTGTGTTTGTGCGCCTGTGTGTGTGTATGTGTGTGTGTGTGTGTGGGGGGGGGGGGGGGGGGGGGGGGGGGGGGGGGGGGGGGGATATACAAACAGACAGAGACAGACAGACAGACAGACAGACAGAGTGAGAGACAGAGCAGTACAAACGCACTATGACCTGATATTCAATTCAATTCAATTTAATTCAATTTGATATTGAAAACCTTTTGATGAAACACTATTGCCATTCGAGTGGGACTGCAAGCGAGTCCCCCATGAATACAGTTTGACTCTATCAAAAGCATACAAATTAAACTTAAGATGTTTTTTAACCCACGTCACGACCACCACGTACCTGCAAAAGCACTTATGGTAACTGCCAGAAATTCAACACTGTGAACTGCGTTCAGGTGGGCGGCAACTGCTTCCTACCCCTACCGCTGTGATCACAACCGCTTCCCCTCTGCCGCCTTCCCCTCAACAAAAAGACAGGAAGACGGAGTGAAGACTGGTTCATAGATCCCACTGCTCAATACATCAACAAGTTCTGTGAACAAAGCAACATCGCAACACTAAAGTCTGAAAGAGCAAAAACCATGAGTGTCCAGATGATAAAAAGGAGTTTAAACAGATTGTGTAAAGCATATTTCTCTGGAGGTAAAACTAAAGGTTGGCAAAGGCAAAATAAAGTATAGGTAATAGTAATAATAATCCCTCACTGCTTAAGAAAACTCAGTGGGTCAGAGTTAAATGTCCCGAGGCATGAAAATGTCACTTCATGAAGTTTTTAACATTAATATGAGTTCCCCCAGCCTGCCTTCGGTCCTCCAGTGGCTAGAAGTGCTGAGAGGTGTAAACCGAGCCCTGGGTATCCTGCTCTGCCTTTGAGAAAATGAAAGCTCAGATGGGCCGATCTGGAACCTTGCCCCTTATGAGGTCATAAGGGCAAGGTTACTTCACCTTTCTTTGCTTTACCCGTCCAGAGAATTCGGCCCACCCATGCGAAAGAGATACATATCATGGCTTTCAAACGAGCAACGTGGCAGTTGTTAACGGCCACATCAACAACCTCTACTTTGCCCCTCCTCTCCTCCTCATAAACTACAGACTTAGAAATGGCACATACTAAAGAAAGCTTATTGTGGCACTTGCTCTAATGGCTTTAATTCTGCACCAAGGCTGAATGTTGGTAAAGAGACTTCAGATATGGTATTAGGGGACCACTAAGGTAAAAGCATCCAAAGAGCACCATGTCATGGGAACTTTAACGCAGGAAGTTACAGTTAGCTGTAAACTGTGATGGATGTTGAGTGTAGTTCTGACATTATTCTCAAGTGCTCGTAACTGCTGATTGGCATCAGCTGTTTCATTCATGCTTCACAGTTGCTTGCTCATTCAACTGTGTGGTTGTGGTTGATTAGAAACATTCAATCATTCATGCAGGTGTGCAGCACAGCCATTATGCTATGGTCTTGTCAAATAGATGTGGCAATCAGCAGGGGAGCGTATTATCAGGGTACCTGTCATGATACAATATAATTGTGATTATAACGATACTGTGTTATTCTGCAATATATTGCAATTTATCACCTTTTTCCAACTTTAAATTATGTCCCCAAAATGAAACAAGTCTGAGCTCACCAGAAAAAACAAACAGCTGCACCATTAAAGGACTGAAAAGATTTTATCTTGCTAGTTCCACAAAAAAAAGATTGATACTTGGCGCCCTTGTATCAATATAGTATTACCACAGACAATATATACCGATCCTATGCTGCATCTACGCTGATTAATGTTGCAGCTGCCTCCACCACCCCAACCTCCTCCTCCTCAATGTGCTATGCGTTTAGTATTATATTATTTTTATTATAATATTCTATGTTCATGACACTGATGATTTTGCCAACCTGAGCTGTGTTACACAGATTTGCTAAGCTCCGGTGTAACAAATCTGTCGTCTCTCTGGTACCAGTTTAATTTCCATTTCAGAAAATGTCACATTCTACCAGTTTACTCATCTCAATCATTTAAGCTTTTAAACTTAATAGTTTTGAACCAGAACTTTCATTATTTGGATTAATTAGCTCGTAAGCCACCCAAGCCACGCCTACCATTTACAGACATAGACAGACAGTGAGGCATTCAACTCAACTCTAGTGAGTTATATTGACATTTCAACCATAAACACAAAACAAAGTTTCACTGTGGCTCAAGTTGTGTTACACATATAATTAGATAAAATATTTAAAACGTCATTATTTAAAAAACAACATACAAAACAGGCTACATTTAGTGCACTCACATCATAGGCTCCGTAGAGTTCAGCTAACCCAATGGTAGCATTAGCTGTTGCCGATAATTTGCATGGAATGTAGAATGGTCAGCATTTAACAGTCACAAACTCCACCAGCGGTTAGCAGTAGTTGTATAAAAGCACCCCATTTCTGCACCAGTCTGTGTTCGTGTTACACAGTCTACCTCCACTAGTCTTTGGCTCGGGAGGGTTAGCAGGCCTGGCAGCTAGGTAGCTGGATAGCGGAGTCCGGTACACTGTTGTTCAGCCATATTTCTACAAAAATAAAAAACAGCAGTCTTTGAACTTGCTTTGGAGTTCAGTGGAAGTTGGATGTAGTCCAGTTTGTTGTCTAATGATCGGACACTTGGAACCAGGATGGGTCGGACAAGTGGCCGCCTAGAGTTAGCTTTCCACCTAGCAGGAACGAGACGAGGTTGGGTTTAGGGAAAGGTCGTAGGTGGGTTTACGGTTCTGTGACTCGCAGGAACGGGACAGTTGGGTTAAAGGACTAGGTCGTAGGTCGGCTTACCATTCCGTGACATGAAACAATGGCCAAAATTACAAAAATAAGACAGATGTTGTCACAAACAATAATTATCTTTGAAGTCCTGGTGGGTTGCCTATTGTCATAATCAATTATTCACTGTTATCAAGCTGCCGTACACATACTCTGGATCCCACAATAAGTTGCTAGAATTAGACAAGGGGACAGTTTCTTACAGTAAACTGCCCCAGTGGAACTCCATTAGCAGATCTTTGAATATGCCATTGATTAATCTACTGCTAACTCGTACAATGGCTCTCCCTATGCCCTCTCTTGTCCAACTATCATCAACTGGAAGCTTGCCCATTAAAAATGCATTGATCTGTATCACACACTTCTGGTTATTAATGCAAAGTGGAAAATGATTTTGTGTGTGTGTGTGTGTGGGTGGTCCTTGTGTGCTTTCCCTCAGAAACTATCTCCGGCTTGGAGAGATGGACAGAGCAAGCTTTAAATATTTGGACTTAAAGGAAAGGGGGGGGGATATGGCCTTCCAGGGAGTGATCAGAAAGGCAAACTTCAAATACCATATGATCACCTTGATCTTCCTCCATCTGTCTTGGTATTTATCTAACTACTGAAAGATCAGTATCTGTCTGGACACATTTAATCACCATCTTAACGCAAATCTCTATATATGGAAGAAAAAACTGCAGCAGCTGGCATGTTATTTTGTATCTAGTCAAAGGGAATACGTTCACTGAAGCGCTATCGCCCTGACAAATAATTCCTTCCGATTTAGAAAACAGAATAGTTTGTGCTTTCCTAAAGCTGTGAGATGAACATCTAACACATTTTGTAGTTCCAAAATCCATACAACTCAGAAGTAGAAGACACCATGTCTGCTTGAGAGCAGTGTGCTGGAGGGCGTTTATCACTCACACATTGTGCCGCTGCAACATTTGTATTTTTTAAATTTTAACATTGAATAAAGAAAATGCTGCTCAATGGATATAAATGACAATATAGACATTATAGTTAGCTTAAAGTATATAGGATCATATTATGCTCAATTTATAATAAGGATAAAAATAATAATAATAACAATTATTCATTACATTTATGTAGTGCTTTATCATAGACACTCAAAGTGCTTCGGGAGGGGGACTACTCTCTAACACCACCAATGTGTAGCACCCACCTGGGTGACGCACGCCATCCTCACAATGCCAGACGCTCACCACATATCAGTTCGGGTTCTTACTTGTATTTTAGGTTCCTACTAGAACATGAGTACATAATTTATTGTTCAAAAAACATTATTTGTCTCATACTGTCCGTAGGAATATACCTGTATTCACCCTCTGTCTGAAACGCTCCAGTTTTGTGTTTGTCTCTTTAAGCACAACTACCCTAAAAACCCAGTCTGCTTTGATTGGTCAGTGTTTCCGGGTCTTCAGCTACTGCACTCTCATAGTCTCTGCACCATCAATGCATTTGGGGAATGACTTTAACGGCACTTTCTACCTATAAACAGTAAAGTTGTGATATCACAACCGTACAGAAGTCCTCACAGATCATTTACGGGCGCAGTTTCATTCAGTTGTGCATTTCTCTGTGGGCTGAGCGGTTTGATACTTGCAGTATCTATACAGTATCTTACAGTATTCATACACCTGCAGCACATCCACCTGCTTTATAATAAAAAAGACAATCTGGCAATGTCATTTTTTTTACAATGTGGGCCCTTTAAAAACGCTGCCTTTGGCTGAAAGCAACACATTCTGGGAGTTTGACTTGACTGGGTGTGGGAGGTTGAGCAAAGAGAAAGATGAGTTTAACATCAACACACTCTCTCACAGAGATGATGCAGAGGGTTCATTCACACTGATGTCACAAGAACTCACAGCTGCCCCTTGGAAGTGCAACCGTCCTGCGAAGCTGTGGATACTTAAATGGCGCTGAAATACAAAGAGCAAACAGTAAGGACAATAACAAAAACAACCAGGGGGATGCTAATGGCACTCAGCATAACACACACAAAAAAAGCTGATTAAAGTTGCAGTGTCTACCCTCGGGGATCTTTCAAAGCTCATCCTTGTGTACATATTGTTCATATTCTGAGCGCACGTGGGGGGCTGGGGGCCTGTTTTGCACATGCTCAGTGGGCGAAGATGATACGGGCTGACACATCGCATGTCGTGAGCGTAGTTACCGTGCTGAGTAATGTGACATTTAAGGACTCACGCTTTTTTGCCTTCCATGCAGAGTTTGTAGAACACACACACCATGCCCAAACACACATATTTGACAGATGTGCACGCGTACACATGTATCATAAGTCTAGCTCCCTTAAGCTAAAAAGATTGAGAAAATTGTTTCTGCATGTTTTGAGTTTGACACAGCACTCACTAGTTCATGGCTGTTTATTATGCTACATTTATCCTCTTTTTGTCCTCCTCTTTTTTCTCTTTCTCATCCAAGATTTCTTTGTGGGTACTGTAACAAAATGTGACGAGGTCCACTGCTAACACTGTTTCTTAACTCCCACAGCAGAAATTCTTTAGTCATTAGTTTGGCCAAATTGTTTAAGCCTCTCTGTTTGGAGGTTAAAGTGAAACCTAGCACAGCCAAAATGTCAGTAATAATTCTTTACTGCACAGCAGAACATTAAGTACAGTAAGTCCAATTTGAACCAGAGTTAGTCAGTAAACTGTGAAGGATGTTGAGAGTTTGGGTAATCATTTCAGCATTCACCTTTGTTTTCACTTCCAAATAAATCTGCTTTGAACGTTTGAATGCAACATACATTATCATTAGCTCTTGTTTTAGGCTACTTTACTTCACTGACCCTCCTTAACATGGCTTTGGTAAAACACTGATACTGTTGAAATAGCTCCTAGGTGTAATTGTGTATGTGATTCCTAACTGGACGTGATGGGATCAAGTGATTATTAGATTATTTCAATGTTGTGGAATGTCCTTACCTGCTCTGTGCTTCAGCAAACAGGCTAAGCAACGTGTCGCGTCACCTCATTGGTCTAAATTGACACTGAAACTGCCCTGGATATAAACAAGGCTGATAGTAATCTGTGGATTATTTACAATTGCTCCAAAATGCTGGAATCCCACAGGAATTCCATGACCCACAAGATTCCCGAATAAATGTCAGCAGAGATGTTAAGCTTAGTTAGGTTAAGTTTAGGCACCAAAACAACTAGTTAAGTTTAGGGGAGAAAAAAAACATGGTTAAAACACTCCCAAGGAATGAACGAGCGTTTCCTGGGTGAGAGTATTTTGTTTTCGCAGTAAAGAGAACTCCGCTCTCCGACTTGAAAGGGCTGTGTTCTACGTTGACACAAAGTTTCATTTTAAAATAATTTTTCATTAAATATTGAAATTCATAAATAGGTGTTTTGCCATAGCTTGCCGAGTGCCACTATGTCAATGGTATTGAAAGAAGGATTTATTCTCGCATATTTTGTTGTGCATGATTAAAAAACATCTCTGCTTTTTTCATAAATCGCGCCCTGGTTGTGGATATGTTTATAATTCCTCTACAAGTGGTAGAGTAGCATTCCACAAATACATAGTATGTGTACAGTATGCGTGTAGTATGCGTCTGTAGTGTCCCTCCTGTTTGAGAGTATATTTGAGTGTTCTACTGGTAGGGAAACCCCTGGTATGTGTCCCCTGGATGCATTGCTGGTAAGATTACTGCGTCCTTTTGGATTTGAACATCTCACTGAGGCAGAATGTGTCCCTAGCAACATCCCTGAATAAGTAAGATAAAAGAATGACATATATACTTAAACAGTACATGAGGTTTATCATAAAATGACAGAGCCGGAGCTGTGTTGTCAATCAATTATTTTTTTAAGCGAAAAATCAGATAAACTCTTTCTAAAAAGACAGCTATAACTGAAACGTCATCATTTTTAGTCAATTCTGAATCAATCAGCTGAGAGGCCAGCATTTCCCAGCATGCTGTGTCCCCCTGGGTCTTGCAGTCGGTATAAAAGCAAATGCGCTGCCTGCCTCTCAAACCTGCGACCGCATGACGTCAGAGCGAGTCGGGATCAAGACACAAATCTGCGACGGGCGGCAATCGCCGGTGATCAATTCTGCACAGACCCAGCTCATCTTGAACAAGCCTAATATATAAGAAAAGGTTTCTATAGCTACCAATCACACCCCTTATCACACCACATCACACCTCCACCAATCAGTGTGATGAAATCCATGGGGCTATAACCCCCGCCTTTCAATATAATGCTGATGAGTCACTTTTAAACAGTGTAAATCACCATGGTAACACAGAGTTCACATCTTACTCTGGAGCAGGTTTAGTTCAGTCCATTGAATCCATTTAGAGAGCTCAACTGCTCATGAGTCATCTCTGTGGAAATACGACAAGGCTGCTGCATTCAGATCAGACGAATAAGAAAAGTGATTTTAAGAAAGTGCAGGAACAAACTACAGTACTACATCAACTGAGTGTATGTATGTAGGACAGAAGAGAAGAAGAGATGCATGTGTGTAGCATTTCTCTTCACTTGCCCTCTCGGGCTATAAAATTCTTAGAAATAACACGTACCTCACAGAACATTATTTAAATATCAATAATGAATGAATATTAGTCTTGCGCTGACATTTTTTCATATTAGTGACTGAAGCAATAGATCGTAGCCACATTCCCAGTACCTCAGCATGAGGCCAGCCTAGTGACTAGAAAACCTTTAACATCTGCAGTGTGATGACACAGTACTGCATCAAAGGTTCAGACACTGTGCCTTATAGGTCAGCACTGATAATCTTTTCATTTATTTTAGTTTCTTGTTCCTTTTTTTGAAAGATGACAAATCTTAGTCATTACATTTTCCCTAGTCTATATCGACGACGTTCCACTTCCGGGATTGTTCAGGTGGCGCAGGAAATTCCGCTGGATGTGCCTTCTTTTCAGTCATTGTCTGTATGTTATTAGAAGATAATCCTACAATCAAACAAATATTACTTGTTATTATAGGGGTGGGAATCACCAAAGGCCTCACGAAACAATAACTTCACGATACGATAACATCACGATACTCATGTCACGATACTCATGTCACGAAGCAATATCATTGCGATTTTAAACATATGAAAATATTCTGCGATATCTTACAATTTCTTACCTTTTTTCCAACTTCAGATTATTCCCAATTTCAAAGGATGTGCCCAAGAGCAAACGTCATCATCCGTTTTTATCTAAAAAGATAAATTTCTGTTTTTGTGCCTTACTTCAATTCTATTGCCAAAGAATGCGGTTGTCAAGCAGACAAACTGACCAACACATGTATAATAAAAGATCAATACTTGGCGTCTGTGTATTCATACAGTATTGCCGCAGAAAATAACGCGATACAATGCTGTATTGATTGTTTCCCCCCACTATTTAGGGGTGTTATTCATCATAGATGTAGTGGTGTGTCACTGCTGCATCTTATCACTTTTGACCCTGCAACAACCTATTTTCCCAACGGAGTTTGACTTTATATTATCACATAATAAGAGGATTATGCTGAGTTAACTTTTTGTTTCTCACCGAAACACTGTTTATTATTAAGGCTAAAATAAATGTGTTAAATGCATTTCTTTTCTCATAAAACACTGACAAAGTTAATTTTTGGAAGAATTGGAAATTGTTAATATCCAAGTTGGCAGACTAGCAGTCTTCTTTCTTACCTTTGCTAGCATATTGCTAAATAAAACAATCCATTTGATGCTGCAACATCTTACTTAAAATGATTAAGATTAAGTTTTTAATGTCACATTAATAAGACAATTTAAATTATAATGGATCAAAAAAATAACACCAAGTGAATTAGTCCTGCTAAAAGCTAACTAGCCTAGCCTCGTAGAGTAGCAGCAGAGAAACGGCCTCAACATTGCTCAAAGTCACACCAGCAGGATGAATCTTTAAAAGGTGTGTCGTGCCAAGTCTGTTGCTGGCAAACAACACATGCTCTATAATTCAGCAAAGGAACTAGGAAGCATTTTCTCTCTATGTGACCTGACAACAAAAAAAAGACATGACATGGAATGAGCAAGTGAATAAAAAAAAAGGGGCAAAGCAGCAAGAGACAAACAAAACATAATGTCGGATAAATGTTCTAGGTACAGGAAAGTAAGAGCAAATGAGGGGGGAAACAGGCAGAGAACCAGCGGGAGCTGATGTAGAGAGGAGTCTCGCGCTCGCTGAGCTAATTGCTGTGATGGATTGCTCTTATTCCCCAGAGCATGGAGCTCCTGCTGCTGCAATAACACAACACAATGACTTTGCCAATCCGCACGTTATGCAGTTATGAAAGAACTTTGCCACCATTTGCAACTGTTATTACAGATGTTGTCATTTTGATGGATATAGGCAGCAGCAGCCCACTCACTACTAATATTAATAATTAATAACAAGGCAGAATTGATTTCTCAGAGGAAATCAATTCTGAAGCTCCCTGGGTCCCTTTTGCATTTGATTAGTGGAGGTCTCTTGTCAAGGTTTTAGGGAGTGATCTTTGTTTTAATACTTTGGTTAATTGATCAACTGTATTATTGCGATGCTTACTCACTAAATGAGCGAGGAGGCCCACGTGAAGTGAGGCAAGCTTGAACAAATATAAACACACACACACACACACACACACACACACACACACACAGGTTCTACTCGGTGCAGAAACTATGCAGGGCCAGCACCCTCGCGTTAATCAATACTATTCTTAATCCTACTAACGGTCTACGCACACGCATGCGCACACACACATCACATTTCTCACAGGGGAGCCCTGATTAAGTCATAGCAGCCTCCTATCCTAAAATGGAGTGTTGCGTCTAAGCTGAGCTGTGAGGATGTTTAATAACGATGAGGACAGCCTCCGGGGAAAGACCCCTGGAGAGAGCAGTCACATGTACAGGGGAACCCAGACCGCTATCCACCTAATCACACAGCCAATGCTACAGTACACTGAGCTGCTCAGCCACCTGTGCTTTAGAAAGAAGGACTGAAAGAAAAAGATGCATCGGGACTGTGGTGGTGTGTGCATTTGATGGAGGAGGAGGAAGAAAGAGTCAAAGAGAGACATTAAAAACAAAGTCAGGTGTCAGTGTCCGGATATATCGTCTGGAACAATTCCTGGATGTCCCCGTTGGCATTATAGTACTGCTGTCTAGATTGGCTGCAATATAAGTTGTATGTTGGTCTCATTTGTATTTGAAATACAGCAAATTATATTCAGACTAGCGACAGAAAGAACTACAACACCACAAAATAAAAACATTCTGAAGCGCAGCAGGACATTTTAATGAGCATTAGAGGTAGCATTAGAATATTAAAAGCTGTTTGAAATGATTTAAGACCTAGAACACAAGACTTTTTAAGAATTTACATTTTTATTTTGAAATTGTCCCTTTTTAGACTACTTTTTAAGACCCCATGGAAACCCTGTCTGCAATTTTCTGTTGAGGAGGGCCTGGCTCTGGTACAGGAGGAGCCGTAGATGGAGTAATGCTTCAATGGTTCATTTGGCCAAGGTTGACTTTAATGGACGAGGAGTGCGACGCCACAAAAGCAAGACACACAAGTGTAGACGACGTAAACAATACCTGCACTGTCTAAACAATGTTCACAAAACACGACCATTTGGTCTGGAGCCCTGTCTTGGGCTTTGGGAAACGCCAACCAACATTTTTTCACCATTTTCTTACATTTTATAGACAAAACAACCAATCGATTAATCGAGAAAAGAATCAACAGGTTAAATAATAATAATCATTAGTTGCAGGCCTACTGCAGATAGAAACAAGTATGACTAATCACATTGTTGAGATATCTTCAAAAAGGGATGGATTTTTTATTTTTTATTTCCCAGAATGCATGTGGGGCAAAGTACGTGTGGCCTCGCAAACTAGTGGGCGACTAATTCTTTCAAATGAACAACTCCTGCTTTCCATGATAAAAGGAAGGTCAAGAGCAAGGAAGAGAGGGCTCTTTTTGTGTAAGATTGCTTGCATTCCCCTCACCCTCCACCAGACACACACGCACACACACACACACACACAAGTACTTGCACACAGCATGTGAAGTCACCATCCAATTTTCCAGCCAGAAAACTCTCTTCGACAATTTTTTTTCGCACTTTGTAAACCTCAAGGGACAACTTATGCCAGAAAGTTAAGATGTAACCAACCTCAACTATTACTACAAGCAACTGCATGTGCTTCCTCTCTTTTCCCCCGAGTGAGAAATGATAGAGTGATAGAGAGGGGGTGGGAGGGGAATAAACAAGAAATCCATAGAAGCAGCGGGGCCCCTCACAATTAAAATCAGGGAGGGAGCTGTAATGATGGCTTGTTTCATGTGTGGCTTGGAGGGGGGAAATTAGCAAATGAGGGCCTTTCTCTCTCCCTCTCTGCTTTCCGACTGTCTCACTCCCTCATCTTTCAAGCACTTAATTCTCTAATTCCAGGCAACAATCAGTGAGTGCCTCAGCCGTGCTGCAGCCTACCAGAACACAGGCCTCGTGTTGGGATACTTCCTCATCAGCCAGGCTTGTGCTCTACTCTGTGGCTGGCAAGCTGTGGAAACACACGCACGCAATCTGGTTTTGCACAAATTAGAGCCGCACAATTAATTGCAATTTTATCAAAAAGGCAATATGGACTAGCGCAATATAATTAAAGTCAAAATATTTGATCAGATTGTGTCCTACAGCACAGATCCTCTACACTATAATCTTTTATTTTTTTAATTTATTTCAATTAAAATGAACGTATTACAAAAATTTGCATTTCTTCCAATACCGTGAATCGTTTTTTATATTTAGTCAACATTGATTAGCCAATTGACAGAAATCAAAAGCTCCAGATCCCCAGATTTATTTATTTTTTCCAACTCTGAATGCTGACTCATGTAACATCACATGCAATGATTGGATTTAAAGCAGCTCCCTCTGGAGGCTTTAAAACGCTGTGTCCGAACTTTAGTCCACAGCACCTGTAAACACACTCTGATGTGTAAAATCCCTTCCTCTTGAAGGTTAGGGAAACAAAATGAGAGTAAACCTCAAGAGCAGGACATAAACTACGGTCTCCCGCATGAATGTCGGATACATTACACCTCTGCATGCTTATTTGCTGCCTTGCAACATAAAAGGCACACTACTTCTTGCATTGGGTCTGAATGAACGAAGTCTATATTAACGTTTCACTTCCGGGATTGTTCAGGTGCCCCTGGAAATTCCCCCAAATGTTCCTCATTTCGTCCGGATGTTCCTTACCTTCCGTTTTCTTTGTGTTGTTATTTAAACCTACGGTGGATTAATGAGGACTAGGGTTAACTGCTGCTCAGACCTCTGCAGGGTAAATCCAGACAGCTAGCTGGACTATCTGTCCAATCAGAGTTTTCTGTTCCTTCCTGAGTCTATTTTGCAGAGGCGCTTAGCACCGCCCAAAACTATTGTGATTGGTTTAAAGAAATGCTCATAAACCAGAGCATGTTTTTCTCCTATCACGGAATGCTGTGTGGACTAAATGTAAAATGTATTTATATAGCGCTAATCTAGTCTTAACAACTACTCAAAGCGCTTTTACATGGTACAGGAACCATTCGCCATTCACACACATTATATACTGTGGCCCAGACTGCCCCATCAGATACACACTCATACACATTCACACTCCAATGGTGCAGCATTGGGGGCAACCTCGGTGTTCAGTGTCTTGCCCAAGGACACTTCAACACGGGACTGCAGGATTGAACCACCAACCTTCCAAATGGCAGGCCACCGCTCTACCACAGGATACTTTACTGGATGCTGGGATCGTCCAAACCAAGTCAACTTTCAGTCCTTTCAACCAACCTACGCTGTGGCAGAATTATTTACTTTTCTCTCACATTTTAACGTGTTTTGGAAATTAAAAAACAATATTAGTTGCAGCCATGAACGTAACCTACTAAAATGCAAGTGCGCTCACTTGACAGCCAAATCTCTACTTCCACATCCTTCCCTTCACACATTAACCCTCCCTTTTAAAACACGCAGATTCTTCCCTCTCAAGGGAAAATGAAGAAAAACTCACTAACTCCCGACAAGGGTACAAATGATGTCTTATAGCAGGGAGAGGAGCCCGTCAGAGCAGTCAACACATCCAGAAAATACGTTTTTCCTGCAACAAAAACCTTGCCGTTCTCAAGAGGGTTGCAGGAGCTAACGACATCGGGGCGTCAGCGTTAAATTTAGCCTCAGAGGAGACGAGGGCATCTACTGTATAATAAGCAGGATCCGAGAATAAGTTGAACTTTGACTGCGGATCCCTTTATAGATGACAGCGCCAACCTTGGGAGAGGACAGAAAGATTGATGACAGCCATTTTGCACAAGCGCTCAGGAGGGATGTGGCCCCTCCAAGTGACGGAGAGGCCAATCGACTCACGTCCAAGGTAAAAAGAACAAACCTGCAGTGAAGCCACCTCTCTCCACCCTATCTTGTACACAATCATTATGACATTCCATGTCTTAGTTCTAAAAATAGCAACAGATATGGGTAATGGTGGAGTGAATGGAGTCCATCAGGGCTGATCCAAGGCTGCACAATTAATCGCTATTTTATCAAAATTGCAATATGTGTCAAACTACTCTGAATTAGGTATTGTGCTGTTGCAGAGATTTCCCGGCCTACAAACCCTAAACCACCCTATTGTTACAGATCATTGCACAACTCAACGTTTAATTATTTTAATTTAAATATTTTCCATGAAAATGTGAGAATAATGATGGAAAAATTCCCTCCCTCCAAAATTCATTCCCTACAATATCTTTAAAAATAATCACAATAAGATATTTTCCTCATATCGTGCAGCCCTAGATCCAATGAGAAACTGGCTGGATCACATGACAACACAGGCTTTTAAATGGCATCCAAGCATTTCCTTCTATTTAATAAAGAAGCCGCCCCAAATGCCTCCAAGCATCCTTACGCTATCCTTGAGCACCTCGACGAGAAGTTGGTGGTTGACGATAAGAAAAAAAGGTTGCCATGGAAACAGAGATTTTTATTTCTGAGATGTGGTCAGTGGAGGGGGGAAAAATGCGAGGGAAACAGAGGAAAGGAATGGGAGAGAGGAAAAGAGAATTGGTACGAGACAGAGAGGGAAAGCTTAGGTGGAGGAAGTGAGAATGATATCTGCAGGAGCCCCCCAAAAAAAGAAGGGAAAAAACAGTGAGACCAAGTGCGAAAAAATACCCGCTGAGGCAGCCAGAATGTCAGTGCCTGCTGAAGCCGGTGCTCATGGGAAATCATCTGACTTTACAATCTGGGTTACCCCACATCAGGTAGAGAAAATAGGGGGACTAGAGACAGGAGAAAGAGAGAACACTTGGGGCAATCATTTGGTTTTCACTTTCTTGCTCCTTTTTCCCCCCCCCCATCTCCCTCTCTTTGTTCTGGAGGGAGGCAGAGAGAAGGAGGGAGGGGGGGGAAGAACACTTGGGTGTCCTCTTTCTTTCACCCTGTCTCCGTCTTACCTGGAGTCGTGCAGTTCTTAGATTCTTCACTCTCCATTTCCTCCAGGCTGCTGTTGTCCATTTCCTGCAGCAGCCTCCTCCCCGCCCATCTCTCCTGGCCGTCGGCGCCGTGGCTGGACACATGGAAACCTGGAGGATGTTTGTCACAGTTTATATTCAACTTTCCTACCAGATTCAAAGACGTCTCAGTGCGGCTACAAACATCTAGATGAGCGTTTCATACACTGAACCTTGAGTCTGAAACAGTGATAAGACACCTGAGTCAAATACTTGAGTAGTATGAGCATGGGTAAAAGAAAACAGCAGACGTTATGATTTCTATCAGAAACTGTAGTAAAAGTGTGATAATAACCATGCGAGCACATTGGGCAATGACTCTTAAAAAAGTCTTGGTCCCAATCTGTGTCAGACGCTGCACTGTGCACACATCTTTTAGCCTTATTTGTTAGGACAGATAAAGAATAGTGGGAGAAAGAGGGGGAAACCTTTAGACTTCGCATTCCCCCTGCTCTGGCGTATCAGAGCCCCCTAACCGGAGACATTTGAAAACACTTGTGACCCCGTCTTGGGTTGGAGTCTGCGGGGTTGTGTTGAAGTCTCAACAGCCGCAAAACGGAGACCTATGGCAACACCGACACTGACGCCAAGGTTTCACCGTCTGATTGGGTCATGACATCTCGGTCGCTGAGACTAAGCTACTGGCGTTACCATGGCAACTGCCAGCAACGGGCAGCTTAGCCTGGCACATGCATGCCCAGTATACTAAAATGTTGATGAGATATGCGGTTTGGGCGTGTGTAGTAAAAACGCAGATCAGTTCTTCTACTGGAGTTAAAAACACTTGTGTGTGCACACAGATCGCTTTTGGCTCAAAAACTTTGCTTAGTAACCAAAACGTAGCAACGTAAATGTATCCTGAGCCTTGGTCCATGGAGCGCACGCTCAACCAGGTCAGCTACCAAAGCAGTTTGAGGCATGTCGGGGTTCGCGATGAGTGTCTGGTGACAATATAAGTAATAAGAAAATCCCACTGCCAGTAAAAAACCCTCATCAAGACAATACTTTTTTCCTGCATAGAGGAATTTTTGGCGCCCCACAAAGAGGTTTTAGCCACCCCTAAAGGAAAATCACCAGCACCAAAATGCTAACAATAGAAAAATAAAAATAGCTTTTCAAATACTCTCTAAACAACAGCTGAACAAGCAAAACATAGACTTAAATTAAAAATAGTTCATCTTAGTTCTAACTCCAGGTTCAGGCTGTACCAGACTCTTTTTGTTAATTGGGGTTTATTTACCCAAGCATCATAAACATTTTTCTCCATCAATTTGTCAGAAATAACAGGAAAATGCACAGATTTCTGCCAAATAAGGTAACACAGACTCATTGCCTTTACTGTATGTAAAAGTATAAGTATAAAAAAAAATGTTTAGTTCTAAAACACACTGCTTAACATTGTTTAATTAAATATATATTAATTATCAAAACAAATTATATACAAAGGCCCAATCTGAGGAAACCCTGCTGAAAGATGTAGGATTTTTCAGACGTATACAGATTTCAGAGCGGGGACACTCACAGATTAACAATATTTTAGTGGCCAATAAAGTGAATTTTTTCGGCTTGAATGAAAATTGACCTTTTATATCTGAATTCCGATTTTGTCCACCGACCTGTTTCTCAGAAAGCTGCTTTCTTAAACAGATTTAAACTATTTAACATTATTATACATTTTCAAGAGATAAAAAACTGAGAAAATAAAGAATACATTTAAATAAAACAAATAGCTAAATAAAAATCAGTACAATATGTTCAGTCTCAGTCAATTGCTGATGATTTATATAAAGACCTGCATAATGAAACCATTTCCATCATCCCAAACTTTGTTTTCTGCACTTTATGTTCTATGAAAAAATGTCCTAATGATGCATATACCTGGATACCGATAGTGGTGATAGTTCTGGGATAGGCCGATATCAATTGGTCTGGCTAAATATGGTTTGGACCAAAGTTTGATCTTGATCTATATCTAGATACTTTAAGTGTTTGGCAAAATACAAGGTCATGTACTGGTAGATCTCCCCTCCCCCCCCCCCTTATTTGGAGGAATTGGTTAAAAAAGGGAATTTTCACACTAGAGGATCTGTCTCTCGGTGGCATATTAAAATCCTTTAAGGATGTGGTACAGCAGGTTTGGTCTTAATGATTTAGATTTTTTCAACTTCGCCGGGGCGGCCAATTACTTCATTCCTTATGGTCCTGGGATAAGGTCCAGGAATTTTGGACCGGGATGCATGATCCCCTATGACTGACTGCAGGGACCCAGGTTCCATTCAGCCCAAGATTATTTGTTCTGAGAGAATAATCCTATGAAGGATGGATAAGCACATGAGAAGATGGGTCCAGACAATGATAGCCAGACAGATTTTTTAAGAGGATGGAAGAATGAAGGGGTGCCGTCAATCCAGGAGTGGGCTTGTGAGATGGCTAGGATGGAGGCGTCATAGAAACGGTTTGCCAGGTTGGAATTCATCACTAGAAAATGGAGAAAGAGCTCTCTGGAGGGCTCCGAAGTAGTTTTTTAGCTGGGGAGAAACGTGTATGATGGGCTCATGGTGTGGTCATCTAGACATATCCTTATTTGTGTAATGGTTTATTGTCTATTTTGTTTATAGTCTTGATTATTCTAGTTACTCTGTAATTTCTTGATTTGATGCTGGGGGGGCATTGTTATGTTTATTGACAGGACAGTTTAAGAGAGGAAAGGGGAGAGAGAGACACATTATTGCAGGCCCAGCTTAACATGCAACTTCATTTTATACATGTAGTAGGGGTCCCTGATCCATCTCTCTTTCAGTTAAGGGTTCCCTGAATTAAAAAACTGTTGAAGACACCTGTCATAGCCTATACTTCTGCAGTTATTTTGGTGTTCTGTAACTCAAAAGTAACATAAAAGTAGTGTAAAGCATACAATTCACAGACAGTTATATTGTAACTAGGGCTGGGCAAGTTAAAGCGTTATTATCGCGTTGACTCATTAATTAATAAACGCCGACATTTTTTTTATCGCGCGTTAACGCAGTTTTTATTATTTTGTTATTATCGTAAACATTTGTTGCTCCCAGGCTTTGAAAATACTGCTAATACTACTAAAGTTGAATTTTCTTATCACTGGAGTACTTCCAGTCTGAAATATCACCTTGACAGTTGATACCAGCAAATTATTCAACGAAACACACAGTGGCGCGAGGCTTTGACAGGCTACGTTAGATGCAGCGTGTGGGTAAGTTTAGATAAACGAAGGCAAGAGAAGCTAATAAATGCCATAGCGACGTGGATAGCTACTGACTTTAGGTCCTAGGGTTGTGGAGGACATCGGTCTGAGAATCACAACAACCACGGCAGGTATGAGATTACCTCAACACGCACTATCACAAGAAGAATACACAAGCTTTATGAAAAGGAGAGGACTGCAAAAGCAACCACGCTACAACATGTGCGCGCTGCGATGCACTCGCTGGGTAATCATAATTATGTCGGAGTTACAGTGCATTATACTGAGGAAAAGTGGGCCCTGTATTCACGTGCTCCGACTGACATTATGCTGAGACATGCGCAGGACACTGTATTGAAGTTGCACAGCAGTGGAATGTGTCAAATAAAGTCCCCGCAGTTAGCCCAGATAGTACGAATAGATCCAAAATCTGATCGCTGCTGCGAGCCTTCTGATCATGTCCCCTGCTTTGCGCACGGTCTCCAGCGTCCTGTCACAGTTCTGTAACAGCGCGTTGGACAGTGTCCTTCTGCGAATTGCAGAAAAGTTGTGGGGCTCTAATCCCAGTCCTGCAAGGCTGCAGAGTTAGAGTAACAACAGAAGAACGTGGACATAAGAAGGAGTCGCTTAGCAACAGGTTCCAACCAGATGAATCCATCTCTGAACATGATAAATACATTATGTTTAAGTTGAGATGGACAAAAAATATTTTATTTAACTGCTACTTTTTAAACAAAATACTGGTACGTTTTTGCAGAACAAATGTTACGGCACTTTTGTTCATATGGCAGAACATTTAAAAAAAAAATTACACTGTATACACTACTTTTGAATTCATTATTTCATTTTGCAATTAATCTGGGAAATTAAGCGATTAATCGCGATTAAAAATGTTAATCGCTGCCCAGCTCTAATTGTAACATAACTAGTTACTCTCAAATGACAGTATGTCTGCTAATCTATAACGTTTTACATTTTGAAAGTAACTTGCCCAACACTGTTTAACATATTAGCAGAGTTGAAGAAAAGTGAAAGAAATGCCCATCAAAAAACCTTAGACCCCTAAGTCGAGTCTTGAAATGTCAAATGTTCAAAACCAAAATATATTCAGGTTCCAGTAAGCCTCACTTGGACAGAATAACACCACAGAAGGCATATTTGCTTTAAAAATGAGTGAAACAATTCATCGATTACCAAATAAATTTTCTGTCGATCATCTAATTGATTCATTGGTTCAGCTCTAGTGTATTTCAGCACATTCCCCATATAATCGATTCTTTTTACTGTATTGAACTGGGCCTTTTCTTCTCTATGTATAGGTCACATGTTAGTGTTGCTGTGATGTTGCAGGTAGAAAAGTGCATGTCAAGCAATGGGTTTTATTTTGAATGTGCCAGGGTTGTCTTCTCTGTCACATTAAACTTTGATTCTTTATGTAACAATAGGGTAGTGCACAGCTGGAGGAGTGCACCACAGATATCTCCCCCCCTCTCCACCGCGATTCATACATTGAAGGGGGAATTTCATGATTTTCCAAAACAAAATCCTCTCGGGGTGGATGGAGCAACAGTGCAGCGTACAAAGTGAGGCTCTCACTGTGGCTACATCTGCACATTCTTCAAGTAAAGCAGCAACACCAATGAATTAATTTCATACTTCAGAGAGCCCAGCAGGAGCGCCCTGCCCTTTCCACCCTGCCAACCACAAGCCTGGCCTAGAGAGAGGGATTCAAATAAAATGAAAAAGGCCCAGTTATTAAAGAGTCCTCGGGCCAGGGCTGAACTTCTCACCTGGCCTCACCTTCCCTACACCACACTCAGCAGCTACAGCGGCAGCAGCAGTGGGGTTTGCGTGCGTGCCTGCCAGCGCTGTACTGCTCCCTCCCTCCTTCTATCTTTCGCTATCTTGCACACGGAGAGAAGAGGGAAAAGAGGAGGGAATGATTAATGCACCACAGTGAGGAGGAGGCGTGGAGTTCTACGCTTCCAGCTCCACAACACCAAGCTCAATACAGCAGAACTTCATTAAGCACATCACAAATAATCAACTTTAATTGACATTCCGACGAGCTGATTAGGATCTTAACAAAAATACAATGGGGACAAGGGAAATGCATTAAACGCCCCAGTGTCATCCCTTATTCAACTCTAATTTGGAGCACATGCAGAGAGCGAGCAGGACTGTTGCATTTCCATGTAACCAGGATACGCAGTGCATGGGGAGGAAAAAATGAGTCCCACTGATGATGCACAAATC
Organism: Etheostoma cragini; assembly: GCF_013103735.1. NCBI lineage: Eukaryota > Metazoa > Chordata > Actinopteri > Perciformes > Percidae > Etheostoma > Etheostoma cragini. The sequence continues at coordinate 7,830,036 of NC_048408.1, forward strand.
ATGAGAATGTATGAATATTCATGCAGGCCTTCTGTCCATAGAAAGGGATGAATAGATCTCACTTTAGCTGACACCGACTCAGTAATAAAGTGGAGTGTGGGGGGGCAGGGGATGTACAGTCAAAGATAGTTAGAAAAAAGAGAAAGAGAGGAACATGCAGACGTCAAGTCAAACGGTGCAGATGTTTGCTGTTAGGAAAAACTGCACTCAGGGACGTAGGATTCGTCTCAACATTGGTGGGGACACATCATAACGGTGGGGCGCTGGGCGCCGGGCGCCATGCCCCGGGAAATGTTCAGTGTTAAACATATTAAGGACTTTCTTCTTTTTTTGTGTACCATTTTTTAGAGAGTGGGTTCTTTTATATTTTTCGAGGGAGCCAAAAAGCCCTAAATCTATGCCTATGACTAAACGTATCCATTATTATGGTTTTGTCTAATTGCGTTGGGATACTTTGGCAACCCACATGTCGGACAGACGCCTCACGCTGTGATGTCATCACATTACGCTTTTATTGTGCTTTTACACATATTGCAATATTCTGGGATATATTGCAATGTAATACACTATTCCCCCGACTTCCAATCTTTCCCAATTTCAAATGATGTCTCCAAAAGGAAACTTTGTCAACATCTGTTTCATCTAAAAATAAATGTCTCTGTTTGTTCATCTCACTTCAATGTTGTTGCTGCAAAATGCAATCATCAGGCAGACAAACTGACCAAAACATATTTAATAATAGAACGATACTTGGCGTCTGTGTATCGATACAATATTGACACTGAAAATATCTTGATGCTATGCTGTATCGATACTTTCCCCCCACGTGTAATGTCAGAACAGCATTGAAATAATGTTGGAGGGATGTGCAACCATGTACAGTAACCTGGACATGTAGGTCTATGTACCCTGAGGGCTCAGTGCCCTGATTTCACCACTCTGCGGCTAAAACACCTATACAGGCGCCTCTGCATCCCTCAGCCCAGAACAACATCCCTTACAGAAGTTAAAGCTCAGATGGATTTCAACGACAGCCTGCAGTATACCTGCATTACAGTAGGCCAACAGACACCTTGGTGCTCTGACGAATAGGAGACTTTTCAGCTCAAACTGGGATGACTGGGCTTCTCACATGTTTTAACACAATATGACGAGGCAGTGGTTCTGTCATGGACAGCTTAACCATAACCCATTTAAATGATGTGAAACGCACACGCTTTTCCTAAATTATTATCATAATGCTTGGGGATAGGGCTTGGGAATAGGGCTGAGGGAAATAAGCAATATGTGATTACTTTGTTGAACATTAAAATAACAAGGCTATCACTTGCGATAAATGAGTAGGCTCCTCAGTTCTGCTGCTTTTTAATATTCTGCTAAAATGCCACAAAATGCTTGTTGAATTTGAAACAAATTAAAGGAAATCATTGACAAAAATTATTTTATTGAACAAATTGAACAGTGAATTGAACAGGCCTATAAAAAAGGCACTACTAAAAATCAATAACTGTTAAAGTGCAGATTTCTACTGACATTTTCTTTCAATACAAGAAATCTCTGAGTGTTTCCCGCGATATCTACACCTTTCTCGATGAATGTATTTGGCCAGTTGATATCGTGATGACAATAAAAAAAAATTAAAAAACGATATTGTGCCGCTCTACTTCGGAACATAACTAACGTGAATCTTGTAAGAATAGGCTTTCAGTACCCACCTTGTCACACTTTAAAGTGAAACCCAAAATATTAATATTTTAGACAGTTGGTGAACGTGACACTTCCTGTGAAGAAATGAAGAGTAGCCTAACATTTAGCCTAAGTGGTAAGAGGAAGCTTGTAGTAGGTTTGTCACTATGCTGCTTACACTTTACGAGCACAGTTAGCCTACGTGACGTTACAGCTGTGTGTGTTGGTGACAGGACGGACACTATAAAGACAGCTAACTGGAGAAATGTTACAGAGCCAAATGTAGCCTACAGCAATGAAACAAGCAAGCGAACTACTGGGGGAATTCAGCTCCCCTTCCCCGGCATCCCAGTGCTCCGAACAGGAGCTTAACAGACTGCTAAAATCCTCACCTGAATTTTCCGTTAAGTAGGAAAACCCCTTCACGACCAGAAGCAAGCCGCCGAACAAGCATATTTGGATTAAAACCAACTCCTTTCGTCTTTTCCGTCTGGCTTTCACCTTCCGCTGGTTCGGCATCACTTGCGTCGGCCGATTCCGGAGTCGGATAGCCGGCAGAGTCATCCTCTCTGCCGCTGCCACATCCATGCGGAGCCCCGAAGTACACAAAAAAACCAACAACCTCGTTTAATTCCCTGGGACTGACGTATCTGACGAAAGAAAAAAAACTAAAGGGGAGGGGCTTCAAAGGAGGGGAGAATGTTGTTTTAAAGTTGGAAATTGGTACCGCTGGGATGCTGCGAGGGCTGTTCAGCAAAAACTGAGATTCTGCTTGGAAATGTGGCGTAGTGGGAGTAGTAGGGCAGAGGACTGCTGCACGAGCCCTCCATGAAGACGTCCGCGTGCTGAGTGCTGAGAGAGAGAGAGAGAGAGAGAGAGAGAGAGAGAGAGAGAGACGATGAGCGTGGAAACGCACGCGCACACTGACTAAGGTAAAAAGCCAGGTAAGAAATATTTTTCCTATAAGCTCCAGGAAAAAAAACTGAGAAGGTTATTTGTGTGTGTGGTTAAGAAATGTCTGCCCATATGATGTTGACGTACGTTTATGGCATTTCTATCTTATTCAATGTAGACCTTCCGTTAAAGCTGCATAGATTTTTCCAAATCTACTCTGTAGCCACCAGACCAATGAAGTCCAGTATTCAAAATATTTGTAATAGGCCTATATTCTATAATTCTAATATTTATTCGGAAATATTTAGCACAATTATCACTATGTTTGGTACTGCCAATTTCTTTTGTTTTGTCATGGTTCATGTGTACAATAACACTTCGCGAGGAAATAATTGTGGCAGAGAATTGGGAAATCAATTCTAAGATAAAACATTGTGATTCATATTTTTTCCTGAATCGTGCAGGCCTAATCAGTATTGGTATCAGCCTTGAAAAACCAGTATCGGTCAATCCCTAGTCAAAAAGTACCCAACTATACATTAAAATCATTTCAGACATACATTGATTGGTTGATGGTTTGTTGTGTGTTTTGGCATAACAACTGCATTTTGATCAAACCATGTATTTTACATTGAAAGCTCAAAAATAAAGTTAGTTAAAGCTATAGTGCGTATACGGAAGAGGTTTAGGGTCACATGTGAAAAACATGTATGGAGTTCTGAGTTTACAGTCAGAATCCTGAGATTAAAGTCGGAATTCGGTTTTCTTGTTGATATAAACAAATATTTTTTAAACTTTGAAAAAGTCAGAATTCTGTAAGGGGGGAAACTGTTTGTGGTTTGGTTAAGGTGAAGCAGACATGGGCCTTGCACCGCCCTCTTCTGGGAATGCCTTTCATTGATGTACAGTACAGCGGCCTGTACTTAAAGGAAATGGTGTACTGCATTGCTGACTTATTATAATAATATAAAGTTATGTTTGTGAAGCTGTATTGGCTGTCTTATAACGGTAGTAGAGGCTGGTGAATAGGAGAATGTTCAACAAGTGCTGTTTACTTCAACAGGAAGCATTACATTATTTCAACTTAATGACTTCTTAATAGCAAGCATGGTAGCAGAGCCCGTCTACGGAGAGCCTGTCCACTCCCTAGTAAGCCCCATTGTACTGAATAGGGTTACACTTCCACCAGAGGTCCACTGGGGGAGATTGTGGGCGATTGCAAAACGAATGGGACTCTATGGAGCTAGGCGGCTAAATTTATCTCTTTCGCCTGATTGTCATTGAGAAATCTCAGATGTGATTGTAGTTTTTGCAAGTTCAACATGGATTATGGGTCAAGTTAAATGAACGAGTATTTATGTCCTTTTGATTTCTTACAGATTGAGGAGTTGTTGCCCATAACACGCTAGCATTTTGCCAATGAATGCTGATAGGTCACTTAAGGTGTGTATGTGTGTGTGTCAGAGAATATTTCGGCGTGGTCTTTAAAACATTAGCAAACCAGAACTCTTTACAGCACGTGTATTGACAGCGAGAGCCTAACCTGTCAGCTGGGTTGTTGTTGCCTCCAGAGGAAAATAGAAGTGACTCAGCGCTTGCCGTAAAGCAGTATCTCTGGCTGTACGATGTGCATGGCGTCATTGACATTTCAAAAGGCTTTTTAGAACTAAAAAGCCCAGCAGTGTGTATTTTATTTGCTTCCCCTTTCAAATGCAATGTTCAAATAACTAATAAATTTAAAGATAAAATAAAATTATAATAATGGATTTTGAGGGGTTTAGCTCCATAGACCTCCATTCATTCTGCACTCGCCCGTTAGCGCCCCAACATGGAACCGGAGTGGAACTTAAACCAGTTCAGAAGCCGGAAGTTTCCCGAGATCGGACGTCCTCCCGTTATTAGACAATGCTCACATTGTAGCAAAGCACGGCACATTCAATAGTTGCCATCTTCTTCTCTCACTCTCTGTACTCAGGATCTACTAATACCTGCTTTACAACAGCATCGCATAGTGGTGGAATACAGCAGACATGTAAAGATGGAACAAAACAATAAATTTAGTCGTTTTGGACTAATCCCACTCACCCAGTCAAGCACAGACAACCCTGCGGGCAGCAGCCGAGCTCAGACGCTTTCCAGGCCAACTACATCTCCTATGAATGATAGCAGTAATAATGATATCATTCTCAAATATGGCACTCTCTCAGCCAAAAGACAACAAGAAGAAACAACCGTTTTGCTTTCTCCTTAGCATTTTGGGCTAAGATAAGAGTTGGAACTCCTACTGCAGTAAATCATACATCAAGCCAGGACAGATTAGGTGTAGTATTTTCTTTGGCTGCACAATAGTAGTTAGGTCATATGGATGGATTTCACTTGTGCCTGCTTGTACATGTAGTCTAGTTACTCACTGCATTATCAGTGTCTACAAAACAGTGATAGACTTCAGTGTGTCCGCCATTTCTGATGTTTTCTGTGTACCGATTTAAATTAAACAGAAGAACTTTAGGATAATGCATAATTCTTTATCCTGGCCAAATGGGTTTTTTGTATGTTGGGCCTGTGGTTTCATATAAATAGTACTGGAAACTTTCCAGCAAGAATGGAAAAAGTGTTTCGGGCTCTAGGCAACTTGTGTCATTGGGCTTTTTTAACCCTAAGCATGGTGCTTAGACTGATAAAATAAAATACAAGAGAGAGAGAGAGAGGTAGGGAAGGCAAGAGATGGGACAGAGTTGGCCGACATGTTTTAGATAAAGTAATCCACATTTATGGGAAAAGGAAACTATAGTAATGATCCACACATGAAGGCGATGGTGGAGATCCTAAAGCTGCCCATGGAACCTGGCCTGTCTAACTTGCAAAGAAAGCTCAGACTGGGCATGGACTTACTAAACAAGATGAATTCCCCACCTCTCAGAGGCAAACAAAAGACGAAAAAAAAGAAAAAAAGAAAAAGGGGGGAGGGGGCAACAAATTAAATCCAGTTAAATTGTTTTTCCATAGCCAGTGGGCTTGGCAAAGGACTCTTGCACATGCACAAGATGTACGATAAGTTGTTGAGAAGACCAACCAGAAACAGTGTGGCTTTAGATGTGAGAGAATGCCTGGAATTTAATCCATTTTCCCATGTCTTAGGGACACCGCGCCCAGGGCACCTGCCCCGCAGCTCAGGGTGTCCACACAAACAGCCCCATTGGTTTGATACCCAGGTGTTCCATAGATAGACAAACTTTGAACATCTGCACTACCCAACACTCCCTGCTCTCACCCTGTTCCAGCTGTAATCAATTGCAGCCCTCTCAGATGTTAGGTACAGTACATCAATAATCCAAGGCCCCGCAGTCTCCTTTAAAGCCTGTCTGCCGCTGGGGATCACACTGCAGTCACTGCAGTGGGAGAGCTGCAGTGATAGCCCAATTGGAAGTTGTACTAAGGCTAGCTAGCTAGCAGACATATTTGGGTCATGTCTTCTCTCTCTGAGAGCTCCCAGGTCCACGCTACAGCAGCTCCTCTCCGTCTCCTGCTGCTCTCCATCCCAACATGGAGAGACCTCCGCTCAGTACCATGGGAGCGAGGGAGAGACGAGAAGGGGGGGGATATGGTATTGTTGGCCAGGAATAACTTGCTGAACTAAAAAAAAGGGGGCTAAAGTTGGGACAGTACAGGCGGGCCAGGTGGTGATGCTGAAAGGAGAAATAAGGACAAGCACCCCTGCTTCTGCATCACATAAAACAAGCAGAATAATGCAGTGGAAAAACACACACAAAACAGCATGGATCACTTGCTTCTCTTGACATCTTTATAAAATGGAAACAAAATGTACATTCATACAGCGCAAATAGTATACATTAATAAATAGTGCATGCATTTTTGGGAAGCCGCAATCTGCCCAACCTGACTGGTGCCAGTGTCCACAGATGTCCCCAACTCCACAGACAGGGACATGTATTTTGTGTTTGGTTTGGTTTTGCTATAGTCAGAGACAGAGATTTAAAGTGGGATAACAAAAAAAACTCTGATTTCCTTATCAATTTATTTTAATTGTGATTTAACAGTCTAATCTTCCCGGCCTGTTATTTTGTAAATCAGTTTGACAGGAAAGCTGTGCGCAAACAGGAATATAAACATTTGTTTATTTGAAAATAAAAACTCCCCAGAAAAAGGGCAGGTGGTCAAAACCCGTTTTTATGTCTGTGTGTGCCGGTCCACAGAGGACAAAGTACATGTAATTGATACTTGTCCTCCATAGAGAGACATTCAGATCACACTTTTTTTTAAGGTCCAACCGAAATCTGCTTTTGCACTTAATGATCACATGGAAGTCAGCCGTTTACTGAATATGACACGTAAACCCCGTCACTCAGTATGTATTGCAGGTTATGACCCAGGTAGCGCTGGGTACCTTTGATACTTTTTTCGGCCTATCAAGTATTGGAGTAAATCTCATCAGCGTCAGTGAGCCAATAAGCATGCAGCATGCTTGTACCAAGATCTTGTGATTGACTGTTGTAGCGTTACACGTTGGAGAGGCATGCAGGAAAAGCTCTACGCTGCACACAGGGAAGGGGCACACATATTTATTGAAGAACCGAACAGGTTATGTTCACAAGCTCAGTTACCATAGCAACTGACTCTGAGGTTGAGTTACCTCTCTTTCTGAATCGGGCTGGTGTTACCGCTCTCTCTCAGGTTTGATTAACTGCCCTTTGTGAAACAGAGATTCCTTCAACTCAGGGTTAGTTTTTACTAAACCAGCTTTCTGAAACAGGGGCGCAGGGATCAACCCGTGCCGACTGGCTTGGTTTGAATTTCCAAAGGGAGGGTTAAACATGGGTCAGTTAACCCTGGTCGGACCCGGGTCATTGGTGTAAAAGAGGTTGTTAATGTTAGCAATGGTATTGAAAATTAAGTGGTGTTTTTTTCAAAGTGTTTTGTTGCTGTCTAGCTAAATAAGATAAATGTCTCCCTTTTTCAGATTGATTCCCCCCCCTCAAAAGACAGCACAGGGCATGTAATTCACTGACCAGACCTGTGTGCTGTAGCAAATTCAGTTGGACCTTGAAACATAGTCTATGCATACAGGTACAATAAGAAAGACTTTACACATGTATTTACCAATCATGAGGTGGCCCTGCCAGGCCATCACTGATGTTCTGTCACTGATATCACTGTCCTGATGTTCTTGTGCCTGTGCTATAGGGTGGGGGTGACAGTAGCTCAGTCAGTGGGGAGTGGGGTTGGGAACCAAAGGGTTGTGGTTCAAGTCCACATATGGACCAAAGTATGGTGGTGGACTGGTAGCTGGAGAGAAGCCAGTTCACCGCCTGGGCACCTCCAAGGTGCTCTTGAGCAAGGCACCAAACTTCCCACTGCTTGGGGCGCCATTCTATGGGCAGCCCCCCCCCTCTCTCTGACAGTGCATGTATAGGTACTGAGCATGTCTATGTAATTCAGGCCTGTGTGTAATAACAACAGAGTGTAAATTGTAATTTCCCCTTGTAGGACTAATAAAGGATACATTATTATTACTAAGCCGAGGCCTTGCAGCTGAGTTATGGGTCAGTGTCATGACTCTAAGCGGGGATTAAAGCAAGAGAGACAGGGCGAATCTGAAAGGAAAAGATAGACAGAAACAAAGCCAGATGGGAGGTAGAAACATAAATAGACAGGCAGTAGGGACAGGCAGCAGGGACAGTGAACAGTATAGTGCCGCCGATGGCTGTTTCCTTCCTGTGCACCCTTGGTCAAACTCCCTTCATCAATCTGAGCAGTGCTATGGTTACCTAGCCAATCCTAATTGATCTATATCTGGAGGAGAAAATCCAAGGACACAGGCAAGGGGATGATGCTCTGCGAAAGACCAAGAGAATCCTGCTGATTTCCAAAAGAAGGAGGACAGTCCACGGTCAGCTGTAAGAGTCACTGAGGATTAAGGCCTTCCTGTGGAAAGCTGGGCTCGCCCTCATGTCCCCGGTTGACATCTGCACAAGAGAAAACAGAACACAATACACTGTATACAGATTTAGTTGAAATCAAAAAAATGTAGTGTTAAAAAACATTTTCATTACTAGATCACAATAGTTGTTTGCAATAATCAGTCTGAGTATGCAGATCATATTAAGCAGAGGTAACTAAGAATGTTATGATTCTGTATGGGAGGGGTGGGGCCATTGGAACTGTTCTGAAGCAGTGCAAAGGCTCATGGGACAAAATATATATTCTACACGGTTTCTGTCCTAGTTAAGTGTGCGTTTTAAAAATGTTCTGTTAAAGTTTTGGGTGTGCAGTTATGTTACATGGGTTTTAGTTATGCATGGTTGATTTAGTGTTCATTTTCGTTTACATTTGTTGTTGCACCATGACGAGACCCGGGTGGGGACTGATGGGGGATGGCGGCGAGGTACAGTATGGTTTCCTGACATATCCTTCTATAGTAAAACCAACACAACTTTGGACACAGTCAACATATAAACCGATCTTTCACGTAGGCCTGTGTGTTATGACGAAATAGATACATTGATGTGATACTGAAATGAACAACAACAAAAACCTTAACCAATAGTATAATTTGTAACTTCAAACATTGTAAACTTGTCTTGTTATCAACTATTGACCACACACTGTGCACTGTACAACAACGTTACAGCATTGCAATATGTCAACGTGGATTGCACTTTGTTTGGATTTTATCACAGAGTTTACGATTTGAAAACTGCATTCCATAACGTTGTGATGTCAGTTTTGAATGCTATTGATCGTTCAACCCTAATATCTATTTAAAGCTTGCTAACATTAGCCACCATGGGCCACCAGTCATACCAAACCAAGTAAATAAATAAAGGAGATAAACATTAGCCCCCCCCCAAAAAAAAAGTATAAGCTAATATGTTAGGACAATTTTGGTCCCCTTAGGAATGCAAATCCAGTAATCGCTGCTGGGCAGCAGAAACCTTCCTGTAAGCTGTTTATATCAACATCAGAACATTGCAGCCAGGAAGGAAGGAAGACCAGAGGAGATAATGGAGGACTGTCACAAATTACTCATTCGGGGGAAAGAGCTCATGTTTAAGTCATGCAAAGCAAACCTCGGGAACACCAATTCCCTCTTTAAAATATGCAGCCACAGAGCCATGCAAGCCCCTTGTCTGACAACTCTCTTACATCTAAATGTCCTCTAACCTCTCCTTCCAGCATAGCTTACACATTTCCAAAAGTGCTGTGTGTGCACTCCCCTGCTGACATTAAAATCCAAATAACTCTCTTGATTTCTCTGACTTTCCCCCCCTCTTTCTCCGATCTCCCTCGATCTGGCTCTCTGTTAGACAAAGAGGCCTTATGTAACGAGGGGCTGAAGCCTCTATGTCTTACCCAACATGCACTTGGGGATTACAGTGCATGGGCCCCCTGCAGTAGAAGAGTCTGAGATGGGACTACAGCGTGTGTGTGTGCGCGCTGCATGGAGGCATTATAGAACAGACAAAACTGTACCAAACAAGACAAAACTAATCCAACTAATGTTGCACAATATATCAATTTGTAATGGTCATCATGATGTCAACTTGCACAATAAATAATTTCGAAAGAGAGATTTATTTTTGTGTGAAAACTACACTTTTTGTGGTGCCTTGTATATTAAAGCCCCAGTGTGTAACATTTGTAGTTGTTCATTATCAAAATCTGTTTTGCCCGTTCACAAACTTGTCCTTTTTTAAGACTATTTACCACCACCATCAACTTTTTCAGTACTCCTATTGGCTCAAAATTTTACAACTGCGCTTGCTTGAACAGGGGTAGACGCTCCATAGTCATCCGCCATCTTTAATAGGTTAGCCAGTAAGGGACTAACAGGCTATACAGCTCCTAGCTGCTGCTAATGGAGGACCACACGTATTCAAAATCGAAATTTCAGGAACAGGAGTTCGCCCAGAAAAGAAAACAGATATGGAAAAAGCAAGAGACTGGCGTCATCAGGAAAAAGGAGTAAACATTGAAGCTGCTTTGGACGCACACACCAAATCCCAACTAGTTACTTATCCTCCGGACCATTGCAGTCCCTTTTTCTCCAGGTAGCCAAGCACGCGTCCACGCCACTCTGGTGCCCTCCAACAACCACGGCTGATAGACGGCCTTTTGCACACGACGGCTAACGTGGCTGCAATACGTACTTTAAACTGTGTGGCGAGATTGAGTTGATTGCGATATATGATCTCAACGCTAGATGGGAGAAATTCTTTCACACTGTAGCTTTATGTAGCAAGGGTTAAAGGACTGACAGTATGTGTCAACAGGATTTGGAAAACCTTGTCCATGCTTTCATCTTCAGTAGACTTGACTACTGTAACGGTGTCTTTACACTTTTGATGTTGCCTTTCTTAATGTTTAATTTCTTATACTGCACTGTAACTTTTACTCTCGCGTTTTATCTGTTTTTATTTTTAACTGTTTATTCTTGCGTTTTATCTGTTTTTATTTTTTAACTGTTTAACTGTTTTTGTGTAAAGTACTTTGAATTGCCCTGTTGCTGAAATGTGCTATACAAATAAAGCTACATTGCCTTGCCTTTAAATTCAATGTCCATTTTGTTAAAAAAAAAATCATTATTGGAAATTTAATTCAACCAGTAATTTATTTTATTTTAGCAGAATACAGAAAGCAGCAAAAATGCAGTGCTGAGTATACTTTAGCATCTGTTTATTTATCGCACTTAACATCGTTATTGCAATAGTCAACAACGTTATTGTATATTTTCCTCATCTCAAATGCGAGACACCTCCATGGGGAATTTTCAATGTTCATACTGGTGTGGGACAGTGCATGTGCACAGAGGAACAAGTAGTATGTCTGGCGTTAAAGTGCCAGTTTAACGGCAAATCCTCACAATGTGTGTGTCGGCCAGAGAGGTCACAGAGGGAGAGAAGCTGCGCCACAGCTGCCAGCAGCAGCAGCCTCAGTAGGAACGGCACAAGGAACATGAAGGGAGCTGACTCAATGCCTCCACGTCGCCATTCTCCCAGAACTCTGTTTTTTGCACTAGTAAACAAATACTGAATGCAAATAAGAGCAACCCCAACCCCTCCTCATCCCCCGGCAGCATGAGCCACAGAATGAGAAACAAACTGGTCTGTCTCTTGTGAGCGTTGCTGAGTTTCACTGCAAAATCAACAACATCAAAGAGAGCAGGCACAGACAGGATGAGGAGAAGTGGTAAAACAGAGAAGCTGAGGTGAATGTGAACCACTTAAAGCTGCCATATTGTACACCAGCATAAAACATGGGAGTAGGGTTGCAGAATTACAGGAATATTCAAGGTGTAAATGTTTCATGGGATTTTAAAAATTAAAAATGTGTTGCTCCGGCTGTATTTACCGTGTCACATGCAGATGTAAACAAAACGTATTCCATATCATAAGCATAAGCCATAGTCCATCAATTTGCCAAATAATTCCATGAATTTGTACAAATACATACAGTATAACACAGTAAAGTAGTGTAAATGGGTCATGTGGTAAATTAGCCAGCTAGAAAGTTAACTAATGGGGAAAGCTACTAAACACTGCATGTAGAGGGTTGCCATTTAATCACTAATTAAAAGGGAAACTGGCAAATGATCTGTACATGTGACGGAAGAGTGCAGTTTAAAGGGTAAGGTTTTTTTTTCCAACCTTGTTTTCCTATGTTTTTATGTCTAAGGGACTGATGGGAACAAACATCTTTGACACTGGTCCAGTATTAGGCGAGGTCACGGTCACTTAGACACAAAAACATAGAAAAATAGGGTCCAGGATGACAAAAATGGTAGTTACAGTATAATGCAGTGCATGGTTACAATTCAATTAAATGTGCATACTTTTAACCAAAACATGCCATAAATTCTAAAAAATTCACGAAATTGTGCCAAATTCCCGAGCATAACTTCCCTTGGAAAATTATATACATCAACAGAGAGAGAAAAAACACCAACGGTGCAATCACTTGCAAAAAAGCTTTCCCTTTTCTACATAGAGTTGCTTGTGTGTTCAGGTCTGTATAGTTTCTTTCTTAGGTTTCTGTGGTATCGGTGGTTGAGTCAAGCTAATACACTACTTATCTAATCAATACTACTTTTCTATTCAATTTGACTTTTACAGACATAACTCTTTACATGTACAACAGCTCGAAGACCTTTTTATTTCATTGCAGATTAAACTATCAAAACACTGCTCATAAAAATTTGTATATCTCAAAAACAAAAAAACTGCATAGTTCATATAACACAAGTTAAGGAATATTTTGCTCATGTTTTGGATCAATACATTTGGTGTGTTATTTAGTAAAAATTGATGCACACACATCCGATTCTTATTTTTTTATGACAAAATTGTAATACTTTTATTCATTTTCATGGTTGTTTGACTTTTATAACCTTTTGAGGATAGGTTGTACTGATGTTAGGGATAAGAAGCGTTTGAAGATACTCCAAAAAATGACATCACAATAAAGCAAACCAGTGCAGGAACTGGCCGACCATATCTATTGCTGATTTCAAAGGGTTACATAAAGGACGTGTTGTTTTAATGACCTACAGACACCTGGTGTGTGTAAGAACATTCCACTATATGTGACTGAATTCATTTCTGTGATCTGTTTTTGTGTACTACTCCGAGGCTCCCTCACCCTGCTGGTCTAGGTCTCCCTCTCTGATGACACATCACCGTCGGCTCCGCTGCTGGCGTTGGGGTCCTGTCGGGAACGTGAAGCGAGTTTTTCCCTGCTCGACTCTGAGGGGCCCTTGGAGCGCGTCTTCTCTTTCCTCTGCTGCTGCTTCTCCTGCTTGGACAGCTGAGGAAACACAAGAAACCGGAAAGCTTGGTTCATTTAAGAAACATGTTTATCTTACAGTTCAATTCATTTGCCCTTAAAAGATGCAGTAAGCGATGCAGAACATTTTTGATTTATCGGCATTCATATGCAGAGAAACAATCAGGTCAGAGACGTCATCTCTCAAATCCAACTCCATTCTTGCGTCCCAAGTTGCTAATCAGACTGTAAACAAGGATTGGCGCACGGAAATATCCGCTCTGGGCCCGGAAATATCCGCTGGCTACACCGGAACCGCCGAAATATTGGACCTTACCCCAAGAGGCTAAATCCTCATCAGACCGATAGCTGATGGGTTCCGAAATAGTTGAGTACTTAATAAATAAGCCATAGGACTAATTTTCCTCCCAAACTTGATCTTCAACTAAAAAGGAAAAGAAAGAAGCACTTTAATAACCCCTCAATGGGGAAATAAACAATGTTACGCTCTGTTGTTTTTGCATTACTCACGTAGACCCAACATACACACACATGCACAAACAGGACCTGTAAGGTTTATTTGTACAGCACTTTTCAGCAACAGGGCAATTCAAAGTGCTTTACATAAAACATTTCAGATCAGTTCAAAACAAAACACAAATTCCATGGATAAAACACAAGAACAAATATAACAGTGCAGTATAATTAATAATAAATACAATTAATTAAAGAAAGGCAGCATAAGAAAGAAAGGTATTCAGCCTTTATTTCAAACAACAGAGTTGCAGAGGACCTGCAGTTTTCTGGGAGTTTGTTCCAGATATGTGGAGCATAAAAACTGACGCTTCTTGCCCCCGTTTGGTTCGGACTCTGGAGACCTGAGAGCTCGGGATGGTTCCTAATGTAGCAGCAGGTCCGAAATGTATTCTGGCCCTAAACTGTTCCGTGTTTTTTAAACCAACAGAGGTATTTTGAAATCAATTCTTTCAGGGACAGGAAGTGAGTGCAAACATCAATATCTGGTGTTAGGGTTCATCGGTGAAGAGAACTCCAATGTGCCAGAAGCCATGGAATGTGAGCCTTTGCCCACTCAAGTCGGTTATGATGATGAACTCCAGTCAGGGAGACAGAGAGAGTGAGAGACAGACAGACAGAAGATAATACTTAATATCAACTGCCTGGTTCGCCCTCTGCCAAGCTTGCTGTTAACATTCTTCAGAATATACTGGTGGCACGAATGCGTGTCTGCCCTCTCATTGTCAACTTCGGGAGAGCCGCAGTGCGGTGAAAACCCGGACACTTTCACCGCCGTCAGTGGATCCAGCAGTATCGTTCCCTACGATACTGCTGTTCTCGTAGGGAATGAGGTAAATCGCTTCCTTCTGCTGCCTGTGGAAACCCTGAGGAAAAGGGGTTGCCATGAAGTCGGCGCTGCATGCTGTCAGGGGTTTAGTCCCTTGCTCGAGGGCACCTCAGCAGTGCCCAGGAGGCGAATTTGCACCTTCCCAGCTAACAGTGCATACTCCGCACAATCTTAAAGCCAAGTCACCATAGACTGAGCTATTGCCCAACTCCCCACGCCCCTTTTGTTGCTCATTTAATCATGAATATTTTATGTTTTTATGGAAAATATTGTCTTAAAGGGTTTTAAATCTAAAATAAATGTGTGGGACATTCACATCTGTCTTGTGCAAATCTTTGGTTTCTCTTTAAGACAAGAAAAGTTCTAAAAACATTACAAATAAATCTCCTATGGCTGAACAGTAACTGAAACCTTATCAGACTGTGGTTCCTTGTGGTTCAGTGGGCTGAGGTACACACCATGGACAAGAGCCCATCCGATATATCGGAGGGTTGATATTATCGGCCGATATTAGGCATTTCACGAGCTATTGGTATCGGCATTTATAATAGCCGATAAAAAATTTAAAAAAAAGATTTTCAATATTTATTCATCACAACGACAAATAATTATTCTGATAAATTAATATTGAAAAGATAAAATAAAAACAGACGCTCAACCATGTTATGAGCGTTGGCTTTGCACAGTTATTGACCACCAGAGGACGCTCTACAACGTCCCTGTTGGCTACACTGATTATTATTTTGTTATTGTGTTTTTGTTCAAAAGGACTTTAAGTGTCATATCTTAAGTTTGTATATTTTTATACATTTTATTCATCAGAACTTCTATTCATTCTGATGTTCTTCTGTTCTGTTGTGACAACATTACAAATGATCATGTTATTTTAGTGAGAACTCCTAAATAACTCCAAATAACTAAGGTTAAGGAAAACTGTTTTGTTACGCATTTCTGGATTTTCTTTCATTTTTTTATATGTATCGGCCGATATATCGGATTTTTAAATAACCAAGTATTTGTACGGTCTAAAAAAATCCATTATCGGTCGGGCTCTACCATGGACATGCTGCATCATGACTTGCAGATCATGACCTTTGCAGTATGCTCAGTATTCCCCCTTAGCTCCCAACATGCATGAATTAGTTAAACTGATTAAACAAAGAAGGAGAAACACGTCAGCGCCACAAAGCAGCACTCACACATCAGACTCGTCTTTTTGGATGCACAACCACTTCTATTCTCTCCTCGTTTAGAGCTATTCTGGGTTGTCATCCGATCACTCCGATGACTCAATTGTTGTGACAGCATGCACTGCCTCTCCCACACTCTGAGACAATCCTTCCCAGTGACCCTCAGCACGACTAGTCACAAACTCCTTTCCTCATTGTATTCGTTGCGGTCTATAAAGCACCACAACAGCAATGATGAAGTAGATATGCTACCCGCCGTCTGAAAGGGGCCTGTAAACACACATGCTAAAACTTTAATGCTACCGTGGAAATATTTATGAACTAAATGTCATCTTAAAATACAAAGCATTGTGTAAGACATTCCATTATTCAAAGAGGACACCTAAAATCTGTGTTATTCCCATTTGAACCCATTAGCATGCTGTAGTAGCAAACCAGGCCTACTGCCTTTGTTGATTATTTAACAGTGGGAATAAATATACGCAGGGTTCAAAATCCCCAGCTAAATGGCTAGTGAATGTTCAAAATATTACCAATGTTTTTTGGGTTTGTGAGTGAAGGAAATCTACCAGCCACTTGCATATTTTACATTTGGCTGGTGAAAGGAGCTACTTGTACGTGTTTTCCTCTTTTTGCCATAAAGCAATCAACATTTAAAACTCTAATGTTAAAGCTTCATTTAAAAACCCAAACTCCGGAATGCCAACTCGATATTAAAAACCTGACATAACATGATCAAACGTTACATCATGTCTGTGTATGTTGGGTTTCATCCCAGACTACAGACCGAAACAAAATGCACAAACAGTCAGGTGAACAAGGAGAAAAACTCCAGAAAAAAGGACCCCTCTGCTTTGAACCCCAGTCGCTCAGCATCCCAAAGTCAACATCCAAATGGCATGATTTATATGATCATTGCTCTGGATAACATTTTGCTCCCCATTTGACCTGCAGTGGACTAAATCCCTGATTCATGGAAAGAAAGGAACAGTGTCTGTTGGCCATTGCTTCATTTCTCCCCCTTGCCAAGCTTAGCCTATTGGCTGGCCTTTTATCCCTCTTGTTCAGCCTTGGCTTTGGCTCCTCGGCCCCCACAGCAAAACATCCCAAAGAGACAAGATTAAAATTCTAAGGACTGCTTTATATCCCTCCCTTTTGGGCTAGCGAGTCAAGGCCACCAAAGGGAGATCAGCCAAAGCCGGCCCGTAGCCAAAGCATAAGTACGTTGGCCGGAATCCACGGATGTGACCAGAATTGATTCAGGACGGATATATGAACTTCTTCTGAAATAGGAGGCTGAGTGGGGTGTATACAAATGGTGTTTTAAAAAACTATTATTATATTTTGGTTTTATTCATAAAACAATAGACTATACTAAATAAAATGATTTACCAAAAACACATTTACATTATTAATGAATCCAGTGGTTCCTATCTAGGGGCGCAATATATAATCCTAACAATATTGTGTAAATCTAAAGTTTAATATTAAAGTTTAGGTATTGATACTAGAATAATACTTTTTAAACATGTAGGAGAACTTTAGAGATGGCAATGTCAGCGTCACTCCCCGATAAAAGTTGAGTGCAGATTTGAGTTGCGTATGCGTCACAAGTAGCATACGAGATGCTAAGGGGAAACTTCTGTAATGTCAATACAGTAAAAATGGGATTTACTTAACGTTTGTTCACTGCTGGCTACGAGTTGGCAATCAAACACAACAAAGACTGTCAACAAACACAAGTTGAATGGCGTTTAGGGTTAGGGGTTAGAATGCCAATTTTAGGCCTTCATAAATTCATAAAAGTGAAACGCTAATGACATTTTACAGAGGGTGTGCACAAACCCCCCAAAGCCTGTGCATGTGGGCTTGTGCTGCCAATCATCTGACACACACACACAGACACACACACCAAACTGAGGGTTTTCAGCTACGCCACGGGGTGACAGAGTGAGAACACAGTGAATCATTCCCACTCCACAAGGCTGTGGAAGTGGTGGCAATGGCAAACGTCACTCTAGGAAAGGGCAAACTTGTTATGGACTGGATTTTAAAAGTTCTTTTTTTGTCCAAGAGTCCAACATTTATCATCCTTTATCAGTGTTTAGCTTGTAGTAGTTTACCTTCAGTTAGGGCAGGGCAATACATGAATATTATATCCATATAAGGATGAAGAAGTGATGAAGAAGTAAAAGTTATGTGATTTTCTGAACCTTCCAGCCTGTTCTAGCAGTTCTATTATTGGCTTTAGCCACTTATTCATTATATTCACATTACTGGTGATTATAAATGTATAAATGTTATTATTTTGTAAAAAACACCAAAAGTCAACACTACCATATTGTCGCGATATCAATAATGAGGTATTTGGTCCAAAATACTGTCGTAATTGATTTTCTTCATTTTGCCCAGCCCTACCTTTAATACTTAATCTCAGGAGTCTAAGGAGTATTGAGTACTGTATACTGTACACAGTTAAAGAGGAGTAAATGAATAAATAAACATGCAAGGAAATGTTAAGCGGCCAAGTACATCCAGGAAATGTCAGAAATGTGCACTCATCATACAATAAACCTGCCAGGGAGAAATTACCGGCAGATTTGACCTTATCTCAGCATTGATATATGTGATACGTAACTAAATGAAGCAGTGAAACACCATTCATGTAAAAAAATAACAATAATTTGGAGGTCTGTTGAAGATCCCTGGGATATGGCTACTGCACACAACAGAAGAGCAAATATCACCATCTAGTGGTTTAATAGACAAAGCCATCCAGTTAAGCCACAGTAAAGGGCTAATAAGTGGACCATAAGTTAAGATTTTTTTTGTCAAACTACTCTATTCAAACGTTCATGCTCAATAACATACCTGTTTGGGGTCTGTGGGGCCACTAGGGGACATCAGTTCAATGGTAACAGGCCCGTCATTTTGTATGTGGACCTGCATATAGGCACCAAACTTCCCGTCTGGACACACAAATTGAAAACAGAGAGACATTTTACAAGCAATAAAGAATGAGACCTGGGAATCAAAAATGAAAGACAAAAGGTAGAGGCAAGTTTTATTGAATAGCATCAGTACCACGGTTAGGCTACAGTAGAAGAACTAATCGGAGTTTAAATTAACACGCCATAACCACATGTCACCGGTGAGACTGCAACACAACCCGGCAGATTCCAAATCAAAACGGGGTCAGAAATCTTTTCAAATGTCTCCGGTTTGGGGGCTTTGATACGCCAGAGCAGGGGGAATGTGAGGTGTAAATGTTGTCAACGCCATTCATTTTTAAACCAAAACGCAGCCATACAAATGCTGCTTAGTAGCCAAGTGCATCCCATTTGAAATCCCACCCTAGTATTAATAGACACAAGTTGAACTGATTTGACATTGACAGTAGATGTTTTAGAAGGAAGTAAGATAAAGTGGAGCCTTGAGAAATTGGGGACAAAAGACGAAAGGGGCTGCAGGAGGACAGGAAGTTTAAATGTTCTCATTTCTTCCACCGGGTCCACGAGATTAATGACACCATCTGCACAATGAAGTCGTGGGCCGGGAGGAAGAAGCGCTGCATCATCATATTTCCTTCTCTGGAGGGGAGGGGGGACTAATTAGGGAGACTTATACCTCCCTTGCTGGGACAAGGTGTTCTCTGCACCTGCTCCCCGGTGGGCTGACCCAATTCACCGCGACTGTCACCACCAGCGTGTCACAGCACCGATAATCCACACCTCACACCCCCAAAAGAGCTATGACCTTACACTGATGTGGTAATACAGGCAATTAAATAGCAGGGGGGGGACAGGGCACTGATCTAAACGTATAAGTGAGTGGATCTAATCATGACCCTCAAGATTTGTTATTAATAAGCTCAAAAACAAGTCTGTTTAAAGAAAGACGTTTTTTTATAAGCCATGTTGTCCTCTAACCTTCTGGGAATTTTTTGAAACTGGCCTCTATCTTCTGATCTCCACATTTTTCACAGTGACCCTTATAAACTATTTTTCCACTCTGATTGCACAAAATCAATCATATTGTCAAAGAAAAGCAATGGCTATCAGCTAATCAATATCTGACCTAGGGTTGACATTAAAGTGCTCATTTTATGCTTTAAAGTTTTTTCCCTTTCCTTTGTGTTGTATATCTTTTTTTGTGCACGTTTTAGGTTTACAAAGTGAAAAAACCCAAAGTCCCCCCAAATGGACTTACCATCTCTAGCAGAAGACAATGTTAACAAACTGTTCAGTCCACCCACCTTTAATTAGCTCTGGCTTGTAGGTACTCCTCATGTTCTCCAGGATGCTATTGTAGAAGGGCTGAGCCAACTCTGCAGGCATGGCTGAGTGGAAGTCTGGCTTGTTGGCTTTCAGTATGCACTGCAGTGTGAACTGGCTCACACACAGCACCTCAAAGTCCCTGTCCATGACACTTTTGCTCCACGCTCGCCCGTTCTCATCTTCAAACAGCCGCAGGTTCAGGATCTTGCGTACTCTGAAAACACACAAGGAAAACCAGGTGAGGAAACACTGAATCTGTGACAATCACTCTGAGACATCTGGTCAATGTTGGCAGATACATTATTAGCTTTATTTGAAGGGACCACAATAGACCTTTCATCTTTTATCCCATTAATACTGAATAGTTTTTTAAGTATACTACACGTTTGTAGACTAATTACCTTAGATTTATTTTAGGTACTTTACCTTTTGTACATGACCCTCATTGGTTTTTATTAATTTCTGGTGTCATAAAAATCAATCAGTGTTTAATTCTTGTCGGTATGGTAATGCCATTCATGAGCAGAGCTGATGTGTGTGTTGGAGTACACAACTTGAACACATTTCAAGACTATATAAGAAGCCTTTAATACTGTGCAAATATGAATGGAAGCCAATAGTAGAATCCTACATTTAAATGGTTAACTACATTGTAAACCCGTCCATAGCCAAGACTTAGAAGGGACCCCCAACCAATTCAGGTTATTTGAGGTTGATACAAATATAAATCAGAAGAAATAAATCAGAAAAAATGTCAAGTATACATCTAACATAAACAATTTTGATATAAAATCCATTCAAGTATGTGCTATTTAGAATTGTGCCCAAGATATGTACTTCAAGGGACATTTTAAAGTTGAAAAATAAACATGTTAGTGCTACCTGGTGGACTGACTGGACTGGAGACAGTCACAAGTCACCTCCAACAGATCTTAAGGATTTCTTTACCGATATATCTTGTTACGAGCAAGAATAACATACAATACCTGTTGGCAGCTAATAATTCCAAATTCATCAATGTGACATTGCACCTATCACAAACTAGTTTTTCTGGCAGACATGTTTAAATAGTGATTTTATATCCAGTCAGGGTTCTGTTTCTGGTGTGAAGGGTCCCTCCCACAAACACTCACAGGTAGTCAGCATCCTTCTGGGTGTCCTCCACTGATATTCCCAGCAGTACACACAGTCCTCGTCCTATTGAACTGATCTCTTCTCCTCCCACTGTAAGAAAATAGGAAAAGGCTGATGACTGAGTGAGCAGGCACTTTAGTCATTCAGTGACAAGCAGCCAAGACTGACTGTCTGTGATGTGACAAGCTGAAAGACATCAGCGTGTGTGGAGAAAAGGAGTCAGCTGTCAGGGCTGTCATTCAGCAGTCTGTGCCGTCGACTTCCAGAGGACTCGTTCACCCGTTGCGCAGTGAAATAACATTATTTACTCGTTTCCTCCGAGCTTGTACACCCGGCCAGCGGTTCTCTGTCTGGACTCCGGTCAAAGACCCAACTGGCTGTCTCCGAAGCCTTGCTCGTTTCCCTGGGACTGCTAATGCTAACCCAGCTAGGTTAGTAAGCTAGCATGCATGGTCAGCTACTTTAATAAAAGAAAGTTACTGGCCTCAGTTTAGCGACATTATCAAAGGCGTCAAACCATGCCTCCGTCGCTCACTTCAAAACAGCCGCTTACCTGTCACAGTCGCCTTGGTGACCCTCTGAATGATAGCTTTCATTGTTTTGGTTGTGTACACGCTCTCTTAACTTCCAAAGACTTACCGGTGGGGGCAGACTTTGTCGCCCTCTACCGGCCTAAGCACCCAGAATACATCCTCTCCTTCCGGAGGTATGACCTCAAGCAAGTCGCTCAGACCAAAATGGCTCTAAGTTGGAAAGTGGAAAGTTACTAAGTGTATTCAGTCATTTACTGTGCAACGTTGAGCTACTTCTACCTTACATGATTGATTAAATTTGTTGCTGCCTTATACTTGTACTCCACTAGATTTCAGAGGGAAATATTGTATTTTTTACTAGTTATCTAACAGCTATACTATACTTAATAAGCATAATTTGCAATGTATTGTTAAAGAGCAAATGTAAGCACCCACCAGTATATAAAATAGCTCAGAATACTTCCACCTCAGGCAGCTACAACATAAATGCTGCCTACATGTTAATCCAGCCGTAATAATTATGTTAACTCTGAAGGTCATTTTCCTGCATTGCAGATATGCGTACTTTCTCCTTTAAGTTAATTTTACTTATAACTGTGCATATTTTACTCACGTAAAAAGGTGAGGGCAGGACTTGGAATGGAGTATTTTTACAATGTGGTATTTCTTCACTTACATAAAGGATCTTAATACTGACTCTGGATACTATGTTAGTGGTTGTCAGCATTTTCAATGCATCATTTTCAAGCAAAAATGCCATGCAAATTTGAATGACTATGAACACAAACAATATTACAATATAGTGCAAAGTTGATGTATCAGCGGGTATTACATTAACAGATACTGCTTACACTGGAGGATTGGAAAAACAAAACACTGTAGCTTCCTTAAAGTGTTCAGTGGTGTTGAGTGTTGTTCTGTTGTACATTTTGAAGCTACACTTTGTGGTGTTGGACGTTATCATGTTGAATGGTGCTTCCATTATATTTTCCCCCTTTATAGACCTTTTTTATGGAGGACATTTTCACGTGTCACAGTAGGAAAAGCACCGGTGTAAATAATAAAATTAAAGAAAGATGAATTCCAAAACATCGGCCTAAGTCATAGCTCACTGAGACTCTTAAATAGAACCTGACCATTGTTTATGTTATTAGTAACACCGGTGCTTATCCTTGTGTGAAAAGTCAAAATGCTTGCTGTGGAAAAGGTCTATTGACAGACTAGAAAGTCCCTTTAATGGAATCTGTTCCAACACCACACAGCGCAGCATCCAAAATGTCCACAGAATTTAAACACCACCTCTCTGCGGCAATGTCCAAAGTTTCACAAAGGTAAAGCTTAGTTCAAGACTGTTGTTCATTTAGGGCTGCACATTTAATCCTAATTTTATCAACGTCGCAATATGGACTATAGAGCAATATCCAAATCTCAGGCGGGGCCCCATTTTTGTTAAAGGCTAAATATGTGTCAAACCATTCTGAATGAAGTATTGTGGTGCTGCAGAGACGTCTCGGCTTCCAAATCCTATCCTACAGACTAAAGAAAACATCTTTGTTTGGTACAGAGCCTTGCAAAAATCACACTATAATATTTTTTTTAGATTTTAATATTTTTTAATGAAAATGACACAAAAATTATCATTCCCTCCAACATCGTGAATCATATCCCAATCGCAATATCAGTCAAAATGTTAGATAATTTCCTCATATCGTGAAGCCATAGTCTCAGTCTCCACTCAGTATAATGACAATATCTTTAAAAATAAAAATTGCAAAACCTTTGGACACTTTCATAATAGGGCCTCTTGCCTAATGAAGAGATTCAGTTTATTCATACAGCATTAGTAGTTGTATTTAGGAAATAGTATGGATGAATCAGACAGTAATAGCCTAATGAATACTGTTGACATATTAAATATGTCTAAGGACTGATTATTAGCATCCAAAAACAATGGCAGCTCCCTCAAACCTGGACAGCGTGCTGGAAGTTCTTCAAATAAAGATGATGTCCACGCACAGTAGCATTCATTCATAGTGCGTTAGAAAAACTTGCTCTTAGCAAGTTCAGTGTCCATCATCCTTTGCCCTGATGCAGCTATTTGTCACCGTCCCCACGCCCAGGTTGACTGCTGAAGGATTTGATGAAATTGTAGATCCTTGTGCTGTACGGGACAAAGTCCTTCTTGTAGACGATGACAGTCTTGGAGTGATCAGACAGGTAGACAACCTTGTTCGGATCTTCCGGCTCTTGCACCACTTCTTTCACTAAATTCAAGGAGGAAAATATTTGTATTTGTTATCAATGCAAACTGGGCTGTGGGAATATACTGTATAACAACTCGACTGACAAACCTGACAACTGTGCATAAATAATAATAAAAAAAGGAATGCTTCAATATTTCCTTCTGCGATGTAGTGGAATCAAAGTATAGAGCATAAAATGGAACTTGAGTAGAAGAGTGCATAAATAGATGATATATAGGCTACTGGCCTATTAGACACAACTTCTCTGCAGCCCTACAGCCCACAGTTAAAGGGGCTGAGCATTCATCTTTTTCCAATCGAAATCGAGATTTGAAAGATTTCGATTGGCCAATGTGAAGACTGGGATTAATTGAATGTACCATATTTAGTTGAATATTTGGTGTAAAAAAAAAATATATATATATATATATATATTATTCTTTTTATTTTTATATTTACTGTGATTTCATAAGACAAATGCTGTAATAAAGTTAGGCCTCAAATCATAGATTAAATGGTTATGTGTGGTTAAGTGGTTGCTGAGGAAGTTTATGTACAGATTTATATGCCAATTAACCGAGTCAAATAATATTATTTTAAATGCTATAACCAATCCTGCACTTACTGACACCAGCTTTGTCAAAACTATGGAATTACTGGAACACGCACCTGTAACTGTTTTAATTACTGGGCATTGCAATTTGTATGTGTGTGTGCGTTTCTTTTTTGATATTTTTGTGGATCATTTTGTCTATATGTATTTATGTTTGTGTTTAGTCTGAACCCCTTTTGTAACGTGTTGAGTGTACTTTTTTTCTTTTTTTTATCTGGCCCTTGAGTCTGTAAATAAAGAAATATATAATATATTGGCCCGGTGGAGCTTGCAATAGGTAACACTGGAGGAAACCGTGTACACACAAAATATCTCTACGGTTTGTTTTATGTTATATCATTTAGTTCCAACTCCTAATTAGCCGATTTGAGCAGCAGCTGGTCCTCTCACCTGGCGTGTCCTCAAAGCGCCCTGTGTATCTGAAGTATGCGTAAGAACCGACCATGGTCCAGATACCAAGAGCGTACACTGCGGACAGTCGTTTGTTCCACTTCCACACTTCTTTGAGATTCATGACTGGGCCCTGCTCCGCGAAATGGCTAAAGCTAGGTTTGTCTTTCAATGGAAAAGGGTTCAGTTATCGTTTACTGCTGCATTCTATAGGGCGCTGCCATGACAGTCAACCCGGAAGTACAACGGATTTTAAAAGGACGCTTCCGGTCGAAAAGTAATTCAGGATCAGCTTTATTGCCAGGTATGAGAGCCGGGTATGGCTGCAGCCTGGAGCGTCCCATGTCTTCCGTCCTGTCTTATGCGGTCTCGTCTCATGCGGAGGTGTGTCCAACGGTAAATCCCGAGGGTCAAAATTACGATATCGCGAATAATTTTCCAGATGGAGTCCACCAGGTAAATTCGTGACCACATTTGTTGCAATCACTTGAAAAACGTTAAAAAACTGTTTAAATTAACAATTGTGCCATAGCCTACATGTAGTTTGCTCATTTCTGAATGTTATGCTTGTGTTGTTCCATATTAACGTAGCTACATCTATTGAAACCTGCATCAGCGACGCAGCCGTTTCTGCCAACTAACAGCAGGACCTCCTGAGGAGGGATCACAATCCACGATCTGCACTCACAACAACAAGACTACAAAAATAAACATGTTACACTCTTTCCAAGACTTTGTAATTGTATATTCTAGATTGTTTTCACAGTTCACTGGGACATTGCTGCAAATACGACTGCTTATCAGCACGGCGAGAGCGACTGTCGGCCTCGGCTGTCGGCTCTCTGGGACCCGGGACAGAATGCTCTCAGGTCTCTGATGGGACCCGGGGCAGAATGCTGTCGGGTCTCTGGGACCCGGGCAGAATGCTGTCGGCTCTCTGGGACCCGGGACAGAATGCTCCCAGGTCTCTGGGACCCGGGGCAGAATGCTGTCGGGTCTCTGGGACCCGGGGCAGAATGCTGTCGGCTCTCTGGGACCCGGGACAGAATGCTCTCAGGTCTCTGGGACCCGGGTCAGAATGCTGTCGGGTCTCTGGGACCCGGGGCAGAATGCTGTCGGGTCTCTGGGACCCGGGACAGAATGCTCTCAGGTCTCTGGGACCCGGGGCAGAATGCTGTCGGGTCTCTGGGACCCGGGACAGAATGCTCTCAGGTCTCTGGAACCCGGGGCAGAATGCTGTCGTGTCTCTGGGACCGGGGGCAGAACGCGGTCGTATTTTTCTACTATCTCAGCATCGGCCTTCGGGTCTCTGGGACCCGTCCTGCATTCGACTGCGTATCTCTGCTGCCACGTGCGGTCTTGGGCCAGAATGCGATTGAATTTTTCTTCCACTTCCACCAGCGGTTCCATTGTATTTTGTGTTGTAGGCTATTGTAAGGGAAATTTTTTAAAAACAAAACCAAATGATTGAACTCTGTCGGGAGAGAAATTCCTTCTATAACTGCAACTTGGATCCAAGTTGCAGTTATAGAAGGATTCTTTTAGATTGCCTATCATCTGCATTTATTTTAGAGACGGAGATATATTTTTAAATATTCAAAAACTCACCAAATATTTTATTCATTAGCATGATAGTTGACGTGAGCTTTTACTTTGAAAAGTAAGAGAGATATTAGTATTTTATTCCAGATGCGAGCTTTAATTTTGAAAAGTTTAAACTCTGGGATGGCAGCAGGATTTTTTTAGTTTGCCTATAATCTGCATTTATTTTATAGATGAACATACATTTTAAGTGTTTTTATTCATTAGTATGATAGTCGGCATGTATCTTATAGACATGTTTAGTTAAAAAAAAAAAAATTATTCGCGATTTTGCATTTTTGACCCTCTGGATTTACCGTTGGACACGCCTCCGCATGAGACGAGACCGCATGAGACGGGACGGATGACATGGGACGCTCCAGGCCGCAGACATATACTCTTGAGGTATGAGGACACATACAAAGAATTTTTCTTTGGAGCATCGTTGCTCACACTGTGCTTACACACAAAACAACCTAAACAAAAATATACACACTAATATATACACACAATAAATACATACTATGTACATACTCTACAAATTAACTAATTACACATTTGCAAACTTAAGCAATTCATATGAAATATTTTGCCATTAAAATCAGATTATTCACTCCAAACTCAGTTGTTCTGTTCTCCATTTGATGTCCAAATTTAACGTATTAATATCCCTCGGAAAAGAGATTTCAATCTCAAGGGACTTCCTGGTTAAATAAAGGTTAAATAAATAACTCAGTCGTTAGCCTACTAAAACGCCTGCTACGGAGCCATAACGTGAGGTACAGAGTAATGAGGCCTTTTTATACATTGTCGTGTTTCTTTTTAAATAAACAATGGACAAATTGAGTCTTGAAACGCTTCAAGTGTAAAGTTATTCACTGTCAAAGTGGCGCCAAAATGAATGGCAGTCAATGGGATGCTAACTGCAGGTGATGGCTTCTTAGCATTAAAATGGCGCCATAGAAGCTAGAGAGGAGAGGAGAGAGGAGAGGCTTACCCCATTGGTGCAAACCAACTAGACTCCAGCGTTAATATTTATGTCCCCTCCCAGTCGAAAACCAACTCACTCGACTCCGTCTACTGAAGTAAACACACGGTAAGATGCTGCTGTATGACTTTCGTTTGCTCTCGTGCGCAGCTTTTCCCAGTGCTAGCTAGTTGAGCTGGGTGCCTTTGTGTAAGGGTCAAACTTAGCTAAGCACTGCGAACAGATTTAACTTAGGAGGGTAAGAGAGTGTGCTTCACTTGTCCTAAAAATTATTCTGTCCAGTCATTATCAACAACGTTGCTGTAATTCTCTGTGCTCTTGCAGGTCCTCTCTCTTTCTCTCTCTGAAAATGGCTCAGTCAATTCTTGACACCATGCCCGGAGCCATGACAGGGACCGTGCTGGTAACAGATCCTCTGAACTTCTGGGGTGGGAAGCGAGTGAAGCCCAGGGAGGAGAAAAACGCAGAGCCCGTGTTTGAACCTGCGACTGGTACATACAGCACACACCACCGCTATGCAGCCTAATGCTTCATCTTCATCTTCATCTTAAAATATAATAAATGACTGATGAAAAATAAATTTCATTTGTGAAAAAAAGTTAAAGCCCGTGAAGTTTGAAGGTTTGTAGCCTGGGCATATCTGTGCAGAGCTGTCACTCTTCGAGGACATGGCGTTATGTAACGTACCCTCCCATTATTCTTTGTTGGGTTGGAGTCACTTTGGGTCATTTTTAAGTTGAATGTATTTACATTGGGACTTCTGAAAACAGATTTTCCATTTGTTACAGTACAGCTAATAACTCCTCGATGCTTTAATTATTGTGTTTATATAAGTGCTATTCTGAGGTGCTGGAAATAGACTTGAAAAGTATGAAAAGTGTGGCACACTCTGGCTCCATATGCATTTTTTATTATTATTCTTATTATTATTTTGGGGGCGTTTTGCCTTTAATTTATAGGACAGCTATCTAACAGGAAATGAGGGGGGAAGAGAAGGGGGGGTGACATGCAGTGAAGGACGGCGGGTTGATATTTAACCCGCAGCCAATACAATAAACAATGAGTGTTGCATGCTCAACCAGGTAGCTACCAAGGTGCTCCCAGGATCCGTCAGGCCAAAAAAAAGAACCAGATTATGCAACACTTGTCTTGTTTTGTCTTGGAGCTTAGCCAGACTAACCGGCTGTTCTTCATGTGCAGGCCGTGTCCTGTGTCAGATGGTACCCTGTGGTACTGAGGAGGTGGAGGAGGCCATAGAGAGCGCCCATGCTGCATACCTAAAATGGAGCAAGATGGCAGGAATGGAGAGGGCTCGGGTGATGTTAGAGGCGGCCCGCATTATCAGGGTGAGATGGTCAAGCTCTGTTGCCAAAAACCAGCTAGTCTGGAAGCCAGCCAGTCTCATGACAGTGTTGCGTAACAGAAATTGGAGCAGACTGTTGCAAGTACACAGTAACACACTAGTTAGTCATTAAAACCGCAAACACGCACCTCCTCCTCCCCCCCCCCTTTTAACTGCTGGCCTACATTTGCCCAAAATAAACCTTTTGTGTGTCTGTGTGGCTTATTTGATGTCAAGCGGCTTCAGATTTTAACCTGTATTTGTCAGTTATTGTATAATACCCCATATGTATGTATAACAACAGAGTCACTTTTTAAATAGTTTTGTTAAAGTTGCATTTACTAACTTTTTTTTTCTTTTGTTTCAATAAAAATAGGAAAGAAGGGAGAAGATTGCAAAGTTAGAAACAATCAACAATGGCAAGTCCATCACTGAAACCCTGGTGGATATTGATATATCCTGGCAGACCATTGAGTACTATGCTGGCCTGGCTGGGACACTTGCAGGTGGGTGCACTCAAACCTTTTTTGATTTTGTCAAAAAAAGGATTCTGATTTCCAAAAGTTCCATAACTGTGTGTAGTGTTGTTTTTTAAAGTTGCGTTGTGTTTCATTCATCGAAGGCCAGCACGTCCAGTTGCCTGGTGGATCGTTTGCGTACACGCGGAGGGAGCCCCTCGGTGTGTGTGTAGGAATCGGTGCGTTTAATTACCCCTTCCAGATCGCTGCATGGAAATCTGCTCCGGCTATGGCATGTGGTGAGTGTGTACCAGTGTGTATTTCCATATTATTATAAGATTTGTCCAGCAGTCATGTGTCTCTTGTTTACCTTAGACACGAACAGCTGTGTAGCCGTTAAGTTAAAATCCGGTTGTGTTTAGGTAACGCCATTGTATTTAAGCCCTCTCCAATGACTCCTGTGACTGCCGTGGTTCTGGCTGAGATCTACAAAGAGGCAGGAGTACCCGATGGGCTCTTCTGTGTGGTTCAAGGTGGAGCTGACACTGGCACCTTGCTCTGCCATCACCCAAAGGTGGCCAAAGTTTCCTTCACTGGTAGTGTGGCAACCGGCAAAAAGGTACATTGCAATGAATTTTAACATGTTGTTTAACTAAACTGAAATGATCAAGTGTGCCAAACAAGTCACAGTCACGGTATACAGCATACAAATTGATTCCATTGATGCCAATCTTTTTGCCGGACATCCAACATATGCAGTCTGAATCCGAATTAAGATAGAGAAAAGGCAACCAGGCTTAATGTATTCAGGAGACCCTATAAGTTTGTTGATCAGCTACAATAGCAGGAACTTAACACGTGGACAGGATGTAAAATATTAGGATAAAATGAGACTAAAACTACTTCTACACCCTCACATGAACACCATGACTGCATTAGGATGCAATGCATTTCCAAGCCTCCCAGACGGGTGAACTGGGACTCAGGGTCCTATCTTGCACCCTGCGCGGCGCAAAGCCCTATGCAAGTGTCTTTTCTATTTAAGATCGTCCAGCGCCCACGTTGTTTATATGGCAAATGCATGTACGCCCATGGGCATGCTGGTCTTACAGGGTGGTGTGTTCAGGTGCATTCTTGGTGTATAGAAGAAAGTGATTACGCCAATAGCGCAGCATTTTATTAGTTTAATAGAGCATTAAAATGTGCCTATGCATTGCGCTAACTCTATGCTTATGCTTGTTACACACACACACACACACACACACACACACACAGGGAAGCACAGCAGCACACAAAAATGCAAAAGATTACAAATAAAAATATTACGGTGCAAATCTGCCATCATAAAAGCAATGTGCCAAGGAAAAAAAAAAGTCTGGCTTTTAAAGGGAATGGGAGATAATACTCTGGTTTGTTACATGTTATGACCCTAAGTACAACCCTTTTGAACCATATGCGCCTGGCACACGGACCCTTTTTTCCGCCATCAAGCTAGCAAAAGTGGAAATTTCACACCCTAACGCACCTGCACCATGTGCTTCATGCCATGTGCTTAGACCGTTAAAATAGGGCCCATAGTTGCCTGCTTGTCGCTTAACATTTA
Source organism: Etheostoma cragini (assembly GCF_013103735.1). Taxonomy (NCBI): domain Eukaryota; kingdom Metazoa; phylum Chordata; class Actinopteri; order Perciformes; family Percidae; genus Etheostoma; species Etheostoma cragini. The sequence continues at coordinate 7,861,110 of NC_048408.1, forward strand.
ATGATCGGTTAACCAGTCGGCTATTGGTCAGAAGAAAATTTGCCTCCATAGACTTCACTTGTTGTTGTTTGAGAAAATTATGTATATGTAAGTTTAATATGAAAATTTGCACTGAATAACTGCATAATAATAATCCAAATTTAATTACAATCGATGTAGATATGTAGTGCAACATTGATCCTTTAAACCTTTCAAGACACTGCATGATTGTTAAATCCTAGTCAAATGAATGGAAACCAGTGGATACCTAGGAGGAAGGAAAACCCTGTTCAAAGTATAAGAAATGGTGGCATGGACGATGTGATGCAGTGATGTTAAGGTGTACTTTAAAGCATGTTCTTTAACTACTCTACAAAGCCCATTGTTAATGCCCACGGCGTTCTCCTTGCAAACAGGTCATGGAAATGTCTGCAAAAGGGGTGAAGCAGGTGACTCTGGAGCTCGGAGGGAAATCTCCCCTCCTGATCTTCAAAGACTGTGAGCTGGAAAACGCAGTGAAGGGAGCACTCATGGCAAACTTCCTGACACAGGGACAGGTGAGGCAGTTGTATTATTATGCATTGTGTTGTAAGGCTGTGCCATTAATCAAATTTGAATTGCAATTTTGGCTTCTAATTATCATAAAAACTATGTAATCAAGAAAAATAAATATTTGCCCTATACATTTTGCAAGTGAAGTCTTATTTTGTTTGGTGTTCTGAATGGGGGGGTGGGACAAGGTATGAAGGGAAATTTTACACTTCAAGGTGTTTTCACTGTTGATTTGTTGACTGTTTCAGTTTTTATTAAAGTAAAAAAAAAAAAGGCAACATCTTTTCAAAAGTCATTGAGTAATCATGTTTAAAAAAAATTGCAATTTCAACATTGACCAAAATAATTGGGGTTATGATTTTGTTTTCATAATGGAGCAGGCCTCTGTCATTTACGATGTCAAGCTCACCCTGATCAAATCCTTTCTTCGTCAGCTCTTGACAGATTAATCATTTCTATTTGCAATGGATAGGTTTGCTGCAATGGGACCAGAGTGTATGTGCAAAGAGAGATCATGCCTCGGTTCCTGGAAGAAGTGGTGAAGAGGACCAAGGCCATCTCTGTGGGGGACCCCCTTTTGGATGGCACCCGCATGGGAGCGCTGATCAGCAAGACGCAACTGGAGAAAGTGCTGGGCTTTGTCAATCAGGCCAAGAAAGAGGTGTTTATAACCCTTGGGTGATTAGTTTGGAGTAACCATAAATTGATATAGAGATTGGTCTGAAGATCACTCAGCTGTGATAGCACCACCAGTAATTTCACTAGACCTCAAAGCAGTCAAGTCAGGAGAGACTTCAGTAAAGGGTAAATACTGTTTTTTTATCAACCCTATATTCCTTTTTGTGTCTAAGTGACTAATGGCAACAACAATGTTTGACAATGGTCAAGTATTAAACAGCATCGCTGCAGTTGGCAGCGGCGAAACAAGCTACAATGTAAGTAATGGGGCAGTTGTGCAGCTTGTGTTTACCTTCACAAAAGTGCTCATTTTGCAGAGAAAGTCGTCAGAAACAAAATACTATTAAAGGCGTTTTTGGTTGTCTTTCCACTTTTCCAGCCATCACAACTCTAGTTTTGGTTGAAAAAAACCCATAGGGTTAGGGAGACTGGAAGAGGGGCACGTTTAGCCCCAACAAAACTTTTGTCTAAACTTAAACGAAAATGAAAAGTTATTAGTTCTCAGAGTTATGTTTAATACCGTACGTGTGTGTTTTTCCAGGGAGCCAAAGTGCTTTGTGGCGGAGAGCCATTTGTCCCCAGTGACCCCAAATTGAAAGGGGGCTTTTTCATGTCACCCTGTGTACTCGGTAGGATGTCTTGATTTCTTGTAACCCTCAGCTGTACACACTGTGAAAAGATTAATCAATTAGTTGTCAACTATTAAATTAATCACCAACTATTTTGATAATCATTTAATCGATATGATTTTTTTATGAAAATAATTCTCTGATTTTATCTTCTTAAATGTGAATATTTTTGGAGCTGTGACAAAAACAAAACATTTTGAGGACGTTGTCTTGGGCTTTCCGATCCACATTTTTCAAAATGTTCAGACATTTTATAAACCAAACAACTGATCGATTAATTGAGAATATAATCAACAATAAAAATAAGATGCTATTGATGCTATACCATGACATAATCATTCTGTTTTTACTCTGCTTGTCCCAGAATGCACCATTATTAACATCCAGTCCCTTCTCCTGGCACAGATAACTGCAGAGATGACATGACCTGTGTGAAGGAGGAGATTTTTGGCCCAGTCATGTCTGTGCTGCCTTTCGACACGGAGGAAGAAGTGATCCAAAGGGCCAACAACACCACCTTTGGATTGGCCTCTGGAGTCTTCACCAGGTCAGAGTCCACCCAGAGGACACTCGAGTTTGGCATGACTCAGCAGTCTGTTGCAATTACTGATTTAACAATGCGGACACTTTGCTCTGGAAGATAATGAGGTTATTGCACAAAGTAGCCAATAAAAGTTTTGCAATTACCACGTGGAATCTAGTGCACAATAGTAGTCTCTGTGTATAGAGTGCAAATGAAGCTGTCTGATCAAGTTGCATGAAGACTAGGGACTTCAGTTACAATACAAATTGATTTGTATAAAAAATATAACTAATAATAACTAATGGTGCAAATTGTACAATCAAGAATCAACCCTCAAATAGTTTTTCATAATGCACTGGGTTAATTAAGAATTGACCCCCCAAAAAGTAAATTGTTTACTTATTCATTAATGGTGAAAAGGCATATATGAGTCAATATCTGATCACTCAAAGATTGATTTAATTATAGAATTGATTATTTTAACCCAGCCTATTAATGCCTTTTTTTGTGCACCTCTAATCAGTTCCTCTCCTCTGCTTGTAGGGACATTTCTCGAGCCCATCGTGTGGCTGAGAAAATGGAGGCAGGGACCTGCTTCATCAACAACTACAACGTCAGCCCCGTGGAAGTGCCATTTGGAGGATACAAGATGTCAGGTAGGGTGTTTTTTACGGCTGCACATTTGATCAAATTTTAATCACGATTTTGACTTCCTATGATCAAATTTGCGTGATCGAGCGTTTTTTTATTTATTTTTTTATGTGTCATTTCATAGAATGCTCCGTTTTTTTGTAAAGCCCATCTACCTCTCCGTAAGCCGGTGTCTGATCATGTGCCAGTCAGAGTTCCCTGCATTGCGCAGCTTAGTTTCTAGATGTAGACAGTCACAGAGGACAGGTTAACGGGAGTAAAACTCAACAGATAGCAGTCAGTTATACGTCCGTCTCAAGGTTTAGCAGTTTACCAGTAAACGCAACAATTTGTCCCGTCTGTGTTGTTTTTCAGACTACAGCAGTGACCAGTGCTAGTCGCTGTTAGTTAGTGTCTCTTAGCTGACAGGGCTCAAGGGCGCAAGTAATATTTTTCCTCTAGGTCGCACCGGTGCACCTAACGTCCTTGCATCCGCTGCAACGTTGTTTATATCGATATGGTTTAATTCTGCGTTACATGACCCCTTTCTTCTGTGAAGCCGTGCCTGTGTGGGATCTCTCCTCTACTCTCTCTCCTCTTACTCTCCGCGCATCCCCGCCACACAGCGGCTGCCGGTCCACACTTCTGACATTTGTCTACAGTTTTAATTTTTTACACAGAAAACCAATTCTCAAACTATATTCCCAAAACACCTGACTCTGCTGGCAAAATCCAACAATGCTTTCAGATCATACACACAGCCAGTCAATAACTAAACACTACAGAGCATTCATTAGACATTATCTCAAACATTTTGAGAAGGGCATTAGGTTTTCTGTTAGAATAAAAAACGAAATGAAAAGCACATGACGGTACAATAAAAAAAAATTGTGAAACCGCAAAATCAAAGTCAATCAAAGATTTAAGGTTTTCTCCCTCAGCATCACGCCTCTGTGTGTGGGGTCTGGCCAAAGAAATGTGTGTACAATTTTTCTTATGATAAATGTAATGTCATAAACGTTAATGATATACTATTTTGAGATATTTGAGATACTATTTTGCAACACAAGTGTATCCCAAGGCCTGGGAAAGCTCACCTGGTAGGACAGGCGCCCATATGTTGAGGCTCAGTCCTCGACACAGGGGCTCAGGGTTCAAGTCCCACCTGTTGCCATTGCTGCATGTCTTCCCCCTTTCCTGTCTTCAGTTGTCCTGTCTATTATAAGCTATCCCAGTGTGAAAATGCAATTGAAAGATGATTGATTTGACAAACGGGTTTAGGCGACTGAGCATTTGGTTCAGAGAATGGGGTTTAGTGTTTTAGCAATTCAGAAAATCTATAATAGTATTGGATTTTATTGCAGTGACGGACCCAAGTTGTCTTTCGTGAAAGTGGAGTGAATGACTAAAACAGACAGTGTTAACATGATCTCTACTGTGCTTCTCCAGGCTTCGGCAGAGAGAACGGCCAGGTGACAATCGAGTACTACTCCCAGCTGAAGACTGTGGTTGTGGAAATGGGCGACGTCGAGAACTACTTCTAAACGCCTCTCGCCAAGTTTACACTGCTGTACACTACCTAACGTTTTCACATAAAAAACTCAAAACTATGCAGAAAACTCCTACTAAAGTGCATTATTTCTATTAGAAGTGTCACAATGTCTCACTCAAGAAGAAACGGTGCACGCCCAGTGCTCAAATCCACACAAACCTTGGTGTCATACCGGCATTCAAGTGTTTGATGTGTGTACAACCAGGAGCCTTGAATAGAAAATCTATGTGTAGTGAACTGTGACTCAGCACTTATCAGTTGGTGTCAGATGTTTTTGCCAACTAATGCCTTTTTATCTTAATAACGTTTTTCAGATACAAAGTCCTTTTTACTAGTTGCTTCTGAATAAAAGATGAATTAAGATTGAAGATTAATTACTACTGGGGTTTTTAGTCATAACTGACAAAGAAATTCATACTAAGCATTTATAATGGTCACATTTTTACAAATATCCAAAAGCTGATAATAACAACAATAACTGTTGGTAATGTGTGACATTTCTGTACAATGTTATTTCACCTGTTGCGCTTTGCATTCACCAGCAAAGAAAAACGTAAGGCTGTGGTTATAACTCTCAATATAACCTGAATAAATCTGATAAAGAGATGTTAATTATGAGATGGTTATGCATCGTCGCTTTGATGATATTAGAGCTATACCTGATTGAATGAACTTTACCCTTATTTATCTCTGTACACTTACTTATCTTTGCTGTTGCAAACCGCAATTTCCCCACTGTGAGACCAATAAAGGATTTTCTTATCTTATCTTATGTCCTCCTTAATGTAGCTGCCCCTTGGATTTATTGCTCCGGATGCAGAGAATTTCTAACAGGTGTCAATTTATTTCTCCCTCTCAAGAAGCACCAGCTGCACCGTCAGCACCATGAACACCGTGAAACCTACAGAATAAAACAAGAAATACAAATTGTTTCTATGTAGCTTCAAAGATAATTCGCACATAAATCATGTTCACGTATTAAATAATGCTTACACCCAATACAAATCATTTTAACATTTAACTTATCAATATGACATATGAAATACAGTAAAGCTATTATAACAAAAAAAATGTCACAAGCTTCTTCTAAATGACATACAAGACATAAGGGTGCTAATCAGAGTTTCCGTCCATGAGCTAGCATGCTATCTAGCTTGACACACATCACTGTTTGGAGCTAATGTACGAGCAATACGACAACAACCCTTTCTTTACAATATTCTAATTGATGAATATGATAATTAACTATAGTTTTTACAAGTTTTTACCGTTGCTGTATATGGTGAGCACCACATTGTGAAGTATCAGAAGAAGAAAACGGCGCTTTTCAAAATAAAACCAGAACAGACCACAAGGTGACACTGTCGAGCTACAATGTCTTGTTGTCATAATACTGTATTGGAGAATATTACTGCAATTTATCAGAGACATTTACACTAAACGATAATATTTTTGTATATAGTGCTTTAAAAAAGGTACTCAAAGGCACTTTATGTGGACATTAGAGACGATCAACAACAATCAACAGTAAAGACAATCAACAACAAGATCTGTATAACAGCACAACAACTATCAATGTTAAAAAGGTGCAGCAAAACAGCATAGAAACAGAAACAGATGAATACAGCGCCTTAGTTTGAGACACTGCTAGATGATAATGTGAAGGAGTAATGTTTTTATTAGCAGGCCTATGTCAACATCAGCAGGAATCTTCTGACACCGAAAACTTTATCGATTCCCACAGGGAAATGTTTTAGTTGCTCACAGTCAAATTAAAGATAAGGAAAGAGCAAGCCAATAGTATAAAGTAACACAGCTTCAGAAAGAAAGAAATAAAAATTGAACTAAAGTGAGATTGGGTTTCCAGATTAGGTTAATGAGTTTCAAATGGATTGTGCCAATACTATTGTAGTACGGTCAACATGAAGTACTGTGTCTACATAAATACAGTACAAACATAAATGAGTACAGTGTGAATAACAAGCAGCAGCAGTGGATACATAGCACATTTTGCACATGTAGCTGATAAATTACTGCACCAAGTAATTATTCTGCATAATTGTCCAATAATACTGTAATTTGATGTGGAGATTCGTGCAATGAGACCAGTTTTGACACAAAACTTAAACGCTGTGTTGGTATAGGAGTGGCTAAACCAGAACCAGATGCTTCATGGAGACAAAGTCAGACATCTCAAATGCGTCCAAACTCCCTTTCACCACATTCACATTTTAACAGCTGTTGACTAAAACCTGCGAGCCCCCAAAGCTCATATAGCCTAGAACTGCAGCATGGACAATATACCAGTATACCAGCTCAACACTCATTTTTTATACACTTCCTCCTCTAGTTGTCCTAACTATGAGGTATTAAGTCCTAGTGATGAGATACTAAGGTCTAATTATGAGATATTAAGTCCCAGTGATGAAATATTAAGTTCTAACTATGAGTTATTAAGTCCTAGTAATGAATCATGAAGTTTTAACGATGAGGTATTAAGTTCTAGTGATGAAATATTAAGTTCTAACTATGAGATATTAAGTCCTAGTGATAAGATATTAAGTCCTAGTGATGAAATATTAAGTTCTAAGTCCTAATGATGAGCCATTAGGTCATGATTATGAGATATTAAGTCTTAATTATGAGATGATATGATAATATTACCTTTATTTGTGAAGGGAGGGCCAATTGTGAGCAAGATCTCATTTCCAATGACGCCCTGAATACATGCCATTTAAAATTACAACATATATCATAATTACTGAACATAGTACTTAGCTTAAAACATAAAGTTGCAGTTCACAGTACACACATAAACAAATTACACTGTTTATACACCTCAAACTGCACATGAATCAGGCTGTTCATTCCAACTTCATTGGAATCTGCAGGTTAATCCATTTATGTGGAGCATGATGTTCAACTACTAAATTCTAATTATGAGATATTGAGTCATAATTGAGTTCTAAGGGTTAGAGATTAGTCTAAGTTTTAATAATAACACATTTAGACCTACATATGAGAACATAAATCCTAATGACTAGATATTAAGTCATGGTGAGTCCTATTCATGAGAAAATGTAACGCTCCAATGAGAATAAATAGGAATCTCTCAAAGTGCAGTCCCGGTTGTGTTGGGAGTTACTGAAGCTCAGTGAGCGAGTCAGGCCTCACTGCCGCCGCGAAGCTCAAAGTATGTAAACAAAGTCCTCACGTTCCCAACACAACAACTCAACTCATCCTTCTTTAAGAACTACATTTGGTGGATCCAACTCTCAATTGTGTCAATGTCTTGACACATACAGTAGCTTGCTGCCTTTTACTGCTCCAATGTAGATACACAGCAAGGAATCTGCTGCTAAATCATGATCCGCACCACATATCCTAAAACAAGTCAGAAGGAAGTGAGCTTTTAAAGTTAAGCATTTCACTTTTCATCGCCAATAGTATTCAGTAGTGTTCAGGTCACATTCCTTTTATTTTTATGACTCACAAAGCACTATTTTAGTCTTCACAGCAAAGCATGTCATTATAGAAACAGGCAAATGTAATTAGTAATACAGTAGTGCAATGCATTGCACTTAATCACTTTTACTATCACAGTGCCCCGTGTTTTACTCAGCCATTCAATATGCCCTGGGCTATTTTTGCTGTACTGTCTAAACAGGGTACCTGTCCTGGACTGAATAACGGCCCCATCCGCTTTGTTGGAACATGTCGACTGACGCTATGAGTCAGACAAAGCTAATGCATAAACTCTCCAGGCACATGCAAGTCCCTGGCACTGCACAGTGTAGTCTTCCATAACCTGGACTTGATACCTGCATTGCAATGTGGTGAACAGGATAGACTGATCAGGTGTTTGCTGCTGGGAGACATAAGACAGGGATTATTTCTAAACAAATGTGCTGAAAGGTAAGTTGTTGTTTTTTTGTTAACATTGAACTATTTTTGTATGGTTTTAGGTGGATGCTACTTAAAAATAATACCATGAATCATAGTAGGCATAATGGTTGCAAATAACAGTAATTAAGCAATAAAAACTAACTAGCAGGTTCATAGATGGTCTTTTTAATGTTAACAACACATTTTTAAGTATGAGTTTCGTTAGAAAATGCAAAATATATTTATTTAAAGACTAGATAAGATTAGATCAACATTATTGACCCAACTGATATACAATATCAAGCATGAAAAATTATTTAACAAAGTTATGTTGTTGTGTAGTTAAACTTATAATAAAACACTGTTTTTATAAGCTACTTGTGTTTTGTGTGCAAAAATCTTAATATGTAAAGTAACTAGTAAATTAAGCTGTCAGATTAATGTAGAGGAGTAAAACGTACAATATTTCTCTCTGAAATGTAGCGGGGTAAAAGTAGAAAGTGGCATGAAAAGACTCAATTTAAATACAAATAACTCAGATTTCTACCTAAGTACAGTACTTGATATACATTCAACCAGTGCATTTAACCCAACAGACATTCAGGTCACCTCTACCGTCGGCTCAGTCCAGATTTAATGTTTTCTCTGTAGTGGCATGTAACGTAGTCGGGGTGTGAGAGTGCCATGCCAATGTTTACTGTGAAACGGAAATGTAGAAACATAGCCAATATGTTGTCCTATTCACATAGATACTTCTCTTTTTTCATTGTTGTACGCCTCCAGTGACTTCATGAGGGTGCAGGCTGTGTTCATGTAGTTGGGGCTTGTAATGTATAGTACATGCCATGGCATTGCTGTGGGGCTTCACCTGCCCTTTCACAGCCAAATACCCATACTCCCCTGTCAGATCAAGATAATATCTCCATGCCTGAGGCAAATTTCAGGTTTTAATGGAAAAGCTATCTCTAACAAGTCAACTTTGTTATACTCTCAAAAAAGCATATATTGCTTATATTGTTTTTTGTCATTTTGCAGTGTCTGGATCCAATCTTAGAATAATTAGATGATATTTTACCACTTACTTACAAATGAAGAAGTTACGAGTGCTTTGCAGTTGAATGGTAAAATACCTGCGGGATCAAACGCAAACAATTGATTAGCTTACCAACAAGTCAGGTTCATAGTGCGACAGGCGAACCTCGCTCACATCAAACAGGGTTGGCCTGGCGAGCCAAACAGAACCATGTTTAACCGTTAGTTGTCCCAAATGCTGTCATAGTCAGTGAATGTAAGAGCAACACGGTGGGTCTTTTCTGTTAATGAAGTTTGGGGATCATTTGGAAGCAATAACATAGAATTTATAAAGCTAACTGATCTTCCTCATGTTTTACAAGAAACATGCCAGAAAATGAACAAAATGTCTCCCAATTCCATGTTAGTGTGTCTTGTATAAAAAGCAGATATATTGCGACCACGAGGAACCACCATTGTAAAATGTAGTGAAATAGGAGCACAAGTAAAAAGACCAGTAAAGGGATGAACTGCAATATCTACCTAAAGTTTTCTAACAATAGCTATTGGTCATACTAGACTGGGTAAGGCTGCACCAGGAAAAACACCTGAGTGTTTTGAATAAAAAAAAAAAAAAATTATTTATCAGAGGAAGAATGTGTAATTTCTCCTTTCAAAAGTTAAAGTTCTAGTGCCTAACCTTTTTGAATATAAATGAACGTCCGCTGCGCCAAATGAGTTGCTAAAAAAGCTAATCAAGATGACGTCATCCGGCGACGTTCGTGCGCAGAAGAGTCCTTCGTGTTTTCTTAAATCCTCCGTGTCCTCCTTGGCTACTTGTATCTGTGTGGAGGAGGGGTGGGGGCGCTGCATGATCACGGAAGGCTTGTTGACACTACACCAGTTTTTTGCAAGAATTCTTTACAAACAAAAGCTAGAATAATACAAAAAATGCAAGTATAATTTGCTGTTTTAGGGCTAAAAATGAGACCGACCTGCAGCTTATGTTGCAGCCAATCAGCTTTTGTGTTAGAAGCGTGAGTACCTTTCCAATTGTACCACAGACATCAAACAGATTCTGTTCTTCAGCTGTGGAGAAGTACAAGTTTAAAAATACTTGGCTTGAAAAAACTGAAAATAGGGCTTAGTTGATGTTGGGATAAAGGTCTGAAATATCATTCATGGTTTTAATCAGGTCTCAAAAGTCTTACATTGAACTTGGTGAAACCCGCAGGAACTCTGTTCTTGTAAAACACAAGGCTATATAAATTCTGTGTTATTGCTTCCAAATTATATCCCACAATTCATTGACACAAATTACCTGCTGTTATACTCTTACACGCACTGTAAAAGACAGCAGTCTTTAAAATATTTTGATAATTCTCTTCTGGATGTCACTTATTTCAGAAAATAGAAATCTTGATCCTGACAGTCTGTACATGCCTTCAGAAATGCGTTATACTTTGAGTTGATCCATGTGACTGCTGGCCAAAGATTTCATGTCGTTTCCTCCAGCCATGACTGAAACGTTACACCCGTTGAAATGAGGCTCTGTAGTGGTCTGCCTTTATACTGTAGGTCCTTTTGTAAGGAAAAGCCACATTCATAAAGTAAGCATAGAGCTACGCCCTGTCAATACATCTTCAGCTGAACTCTTTAAATCAGTGGCGTGTTGGATTCTAAAGAGCCCTTTTCCACAGGAGGCATGGCTACAAAGAAAAAGAAATACGATCCCACAAAATGAAATGATTTAAAGGACTGTATGTGCAAATCCTGCCTCAGGGTCTAGTGACTTTCCAGTTCTAATGTAATGAAAAGCTTCTTTTTGACAGTTTCACATTCTTTTCCTCAGTAGTAGAATCAAGGATTTTAATCGCAATAACAATTTGGGCTTCTAATGAGAACAGAATAATTGACAATATGTTTTGCAAGTGAACTCTTATTTTGTTAACTCTTAAATGTTCAAATGGGAAAAGTATTCAGGGAAATTCCACAGTTCAAGGTGTTTTCACTGTTGTTTTGTTTAACTGTTTCACTGTTTTTTAAGTTCAGCAATTTCAACGTATTTCCAAAAGTCAACGAGTAGTCGTGTTGTATGATCACGATTTCAATTAACCAAAATAATCATGATTGTTATTTTTCCCATCATCCACTATTGTGTGTTTTTGTTGTTGTTGGTGCCACAGCTCACTTCGGATGGACAACCTAACTACAGCCTCGACTGTCAGCTCTGGTGGAGGTGTTGGAGGAAGTAGCAGAGGTAAGAGGTGTTGCCCTATGACTGGGGCTGTTTGCAACTATAAAACCAGCCATGCAGTGATGCATACACTAATAGTTTTTCAATGCCTCAGATTCTGCCTAAAATGCTGGTCAGTGAGTGAGTATGCAATCTGCACCAATCAGAACAGCTCAACAATGATAGCATTCACGTTGTATCCATATAGAGTCAGTACTATCCAGCTGGTAAAAGTAATTACTATTCATATATTTAAAAAAATATATTTTTAACACACTGTTATCAGACCGGTAATTGATTTTGGCCAACACGCCGGTTCAGGTATCGGAATCAGAAATGAAAAAACAGAATCGGAACATTTCTAAACTTTTATTTATGTTTTTTTAATGCATAACTAACTTAAAACAAGCTAATAGAAGCTGTAAAATGACATAGGCTATTCCATTAGTGACAACAATTATATTAAAATAACAGAACAACATCATTGTACATGACTATTTGCATTAATAGTGGACATTTTCTTTTACAGTGGTCACGGAATCAGTAACAACTACAAGTAAGCCGCACCGTTATTCATCTTCGCACCTAGCGTACATCATCATCACCACATGCATATTGACAATGTATTTCATTGTTTTGTTACATGGTCACACATTAGAGGGCAGATTGGGAAGTTAAAGCGTAACTCTCCTAGGGTCTTAAAGCTGCACTGATCAATGTGAATTCTGACGTTTGCTCTGATTACAATATGCTGAAAGAGAATCATGGAATTTGTGGCCAACAATACAAAAATAAACTGCCTACCCCAGTTTCAATGCAGCTCAGTTGCATGTTGGGGTGGCCATAAATTATAGGGAAACCCTATTACACTTTACCACTAGAGGGCGCTGATATCTGTCATTCTTAGAGAAAGATTATGAACCTGGGCAGCACCTGCAGCAATAAATAGTATTTGTGCCTGTCATCATTTTGATCTCCTACTGTATAGGAGTGGAGAGTTTTTTGATGTACAGAGTAATAACGCATGTTCAGGCACACTAGCAGGCAAGCAGTGGCTTACACCGGGAATGTTATTTCTTTTTAAAAGAAGAAAGAGGAATTCTCATTAAAAAGGTCAAACAGCTTGTTCCAGTGCAGTCTTGTCGTTAAAACTGGAATTGGGAAATAAGATATTAGTCATTACTTTTTGGTATGGAACAAGCCCTGAAACATCATAAAAAAATGTTTTATTATTAACTGTCAATCACTGTCTGAGAGGAGGAGTACAATGATGAATGTCACATCCTTCCAATAGACACAGTAATTAAAATGGTAATGCAAAAAACCACATACATAGTGTTAGTCCCATTATAACACACAAGCATGGGCGTAATTTCCCCCGTTTTGTTACATTTCGGGGTTATGTTGACATTTTTTGTCCTTGAAGGCGCTTTTTTTGAGGATTGTGTTGCTTGATGTTTTTTGTCTACAATTTTTACGTTTTTGTTGCTTTTAAAAAAACTTTTTTTAAACACACGCATACATGTGTGTGCCCCCCCGTGTTGATCCCAAATTTACGCCCTTGCACACAAGTATGACATATTACCAAAGAATGTAATAAATGACCACTCTAATTTATCATAATGAGGTGGTAAATCCTCTCCCCTCTTTAAATCTTTTTCCTCCTCTAGGTGACCGTTATCTGAGCGCAGGAGGGCCAGGTGAGCGAGCTGGATCAGGCGGCACACACAGCTCAGTTCTGTTCACATCCAGCAGCTCCCATGCCGCCGGCTCCGGTGGACCAGGAGCCAGCAAGGGACCCAGAGGCTTCGGCATCACAACTCGAGGGGGCTCCTCCGCTGTCTCCTCTGGTGGAGGGAGTTCAGCAGCTTCAGGGGGATCAGACGTGGGGTTTGGGTCTGCTGGAGGGCAGTCCTCCAGCCTGTCCTCTGGTTTTGGGAGTGGTGGCAGAGAAGGAAAAACGGAAGGACTAGGCGCCATGACAGTTTCAACCGTGACAAAGACCAGCTATAGTTCAGGAGGATCCAGGGAAGCAAAGAAAGGCTCGTCCTCAGCTTATTCCCCCGGTCCAAAAGAGAGGAAGGGCCTGACCCCCATGGCAGCAGCTCTCTCAGATGCCTTTGACGGTTAGTCATAGGTCTAAAGGTTCTGGTCTCTTTCACATAGTTTTTTTTTGTTTGAATTAAAGGCCAACATCTATACTGTACTTCACAGCAATTGGAGAGGAGAAAATGGACTGAAGGCTAATATGATCTTTATTTTGTCGGTATGTTGCAGACAGTTCAAGCACAAACTCCTCTCCCGAGTACAACAGGAAGGAGTACGGTAAGGTTAACTCAGATCTCAGGTAACTATGGAATGTGCACATGTGTGAAACTGTCAATGGATTTCTTTTTTTTTCTTTTTTCTTTTAGGTACTTCAAGTGCGTCTTCTGCCAACAGAGGGAGAAGTCAGAGCAGAGGTACACTGGCTGCTGTGACACAGTACACTTAAAAGGGATATTACATAAACGATGCATATAATTACATGTAGTCTCGCTTTGCAAGATCTCCACAGCTGTGGAGTAAGGTAACGGCTACACCACAGATACATTCTGGGGTAGGAGAAAAAACACTCAAGGTTGTTAGCGTTTCTTTAAACCAATCATAATCGTCTTGGGCGGCGCTAAGCTCAGGATGCAGCGACACTGGCTCTGCTTAATAGTTTCGGGAAGGAACTTGTTTGGATGGAACATTTACATCACTCCCATGCCATATACAATATTAAATGAAATTAACTGTTCACACAAAACAGAATGTGAGCTCTATGCATTAGCTGGATACATTATTACACATCATTTGCACCTACCAGTGTATCTGTGTGTGTACTTTGTCTACAGCTATGTGGTGCCGCCCCTTAAGATGGGCGACTTTCATTACTCGATGCCAGACCCTTATTCTTTCGGAGTAGGGTCTGGATTTCCAGGCCAGTCCTTTGAATTAAAGGCCATAAAAGCAACAAAAAAAAATCTTCCAAATGTTCTTCTAAAGTTGCCATTTTCAACTTGTAGCTTGCTAGTTTGAAGTTTTTTCCCCATAGAATAATGGCTTTTGAGATCAGCAACACAGAGAGCGGAGGGGGCCTTCTATTGATCCAGTCTAAATTACGTGTCAACAAAATTTGACCTCTGCAGATTGTTATCGTAGGTTAACACAATTAGGATATTCAACAAAACATTTTGTTCTTTGTTTAGAGAGTCAGATCAGAGCCAGGCTTCAGAGTGCTTCTCCTCCAGCAAGTTGTGAGTATGACTCTCCATGGCCATGATTTTCCTCATATCTCACCTTAATGATGCAGCAATGTAACAGGGAAATATAACCAGTTAGATTTTGGAGTACATGGCATACAGAGTGGTCCTGGTTTGAGGCCCACTGTTACAGTAGCTCTGCTGTGCAGGGACGGAGCTGGATGACGTGAAGCGCCTGCTGAGAGGAAACCACTCCATCAGCACCAGCCCCCCCCAGTCCCCCAACAACACGCTGCCCATCCCCAGGAAGGCCATCATGGAAACCAGGAGCATGTCTGAGAGCGCCAGCACAGGTTCAACCAGTCAGCTGTCATGTCTGTTATTTAACGACAATATTAAAATTCTAAATGCTGTTTTCTTTACACACCAGAATATGTTGTAATGTTTCTAATGCAGGTTGTAATGTAATGCAAGCTTCTTTTCAGTGTGTTTTCTGCATTCCACGTGCCCTCCGTTGTTAAGGGGAGACACTACAGGCAGAAACATGATGCTATTTTGATTCAATACCATGTCTTCTTTCAGACTAAGGCAAAATACACAGTTAGCTATTTATTGTACTACACTTTTGTCCATTTGTGTCTGTAGATTTATCCTAAATTCAACTAAAACTGAGCATTAGATGATCATATTTAAACATGAGAATTTTGGAAAACTTTTAATACAACGCATTTTTGTCTCAATGTTAATGTTAGGTGGGAAAAAAATGAACTATTTGCATGGCTTTGGCTGTATTTTCAGACATATCCACATTCCTTCTGTAAAAACCTTTGTTTCTAATTGGTCAGCAAAACGAAACAAGAACTTTTGAACTTTGAACTTCATCCAGTGTTCACATTTCTGTTCTGAAACTGTATGCAGACTAGCAGATATGAATTAACATGCCTAATTTGAATGTTTAAACACAACATTTCAGAAAAGTTGTTACCCAAAAATGGTTGTTGTCTTAATGTGAGTAATTAACTGGGGAAGTTCCATGATGATATTGACCAGTTAAAATATTTTGCAATATAATATTCAACTGTAGTGTTATTTTTTCTTTCTATTGTTCTGTTTTTGTTCCCTACTAGACCATTATGGCAGCGTTTGGTCCGGAGGTGTGAACAGTAGCTACAGTTACAACACCAACCCCAACAACCTGTCGCCTTCTTCCACCCTGTACCCATCAGGTCAGTCACATATGACAGCCATATGATAGCTGTAGCATTGGAGTTTGCTGCAGTGTCCGTAGGGATTATTTCTTCAGTAGAAATTAACTTTTCACACTGAGCCCTGAGGATCATCTAAAGTAACTGGGACACCAATTCTGGAAAAAAAAATCTCACATTCCACATTGTAATTCAATAAAATTGCAATTGATTGTGTTAAAAGATAGTCATAGGTGATTGAGGCCTACATTAATGCTTTACTCTTTTATTTCCTTTGCCAACTGTAATAAATGGAAATATACGAGCGTGCTCTGTTCTGTCTGTACAGGAGTTCAGAACAACCTGGCAGTCAGCTCTCCCTCTGCAAACAGTGGACTAGCTGCCAGCAGCACTGGTGAGCCTCTTACTGTCATGTCACATGTCACATTCTTAGCTTGACATTAGTCTCGCGTTGACCAGACCTTCCTCTACAGCGCTGCAGAGGAGGGTCTGGCGAGTCCAAACAGCATTTTTTGTTTTTGTTTTGTGTTTCTCACACCTTCCTAAGCCACCTCAAAAAATTCCTTCATGTGACCCCATGAACTGTGTGGTGTCTTATGCGTATTGTTTTGTATACTATGTTGCTGTATTCATTGTTTCTTTTCGAAATGCGTGGTGGCGCTGTTCCATAGCTGCCGCCTGGAGGCTTGCTCCAACCTAATTCAAGTTGTGTCTTACCTGGTGAATAAAGCTGATTCTGATTCTGATTCTGAAAAACTTGCTCTGCCTTATTGCCATTTCTTTGAACCAATCACACTCGTCTTGGATGGTGCTAAGCTCTGGATGGAGCCACTGCGCCTCTGCAAAATAGTCTTGGGAAGGAACTTGTTTTGGTGGGAGATGTGTACGTTCAAAAGTTGTTGTAGTCGTGCAAAAGAAAACTCAGATTGGACAGAAAGTCTGTCTGGATTTACCCTGCAGAGATCTGAGGAGCAGTTAACCATAGTCCTCAGAAATCCACCGGAGGTTAGAATAACAACACAAAGAAAGCAAAAAGTATTGGGTATCCGGGCCAAAAGAGAAAAAGGAATGTTGTGGGTGTAGACTTGCTTGACACTGACAGCAGAGACCTGTTGTTTTTTCTTCTCTGTCTCAGTCCCTGTGTATGGTGTTCAGAATAACCTGGCCAGTACCAGCCCCATGATCCTCTCTCCCACTGGATCCAACACGCAAATAGGTAAAGCATTGGTGTGTACAGCCAATATTATGAACATAAAATAGCCATACGTTTCTTCCTACTTTTTTCTTAACATGATAACATCAACAACACAAATAGGAAAATGTCAGTTTCCCTACAAGAAATAGGTGAATAAGCAACCAAACAGATTCCACAAGAGCTGTCATGCCATTGCAGATAATATCAACATATGTGTGTGTGTGTGTGTGTGTGTGTGTGTATGTGTATGTGTGTGTGTGTGTGTTCCATAAGCTTTATTACCAAACTTTTTTTACAGGAATCATAACTGACTGTCAAAATGTGCACGTTTGTGTCCTCACAGTGTATGGTGTGCAGAAAAATGTGACTGGGCCTGGACTCAGCACAACCCCAGGTGAGCTGGTAAATACTACTGTGTATTAAAAGGATATTGTTATAGAAATAGCTTTGTCATTTGTGAAACGTTTTCCTACTTTTGTTGGACAAATCAAGCCCTTACAATATACATGCATCATACATTATAATACAGTACAGGAAATTAAAGCATGTGGTGTCACATGACTGAGACTAACTTTCTTTAATTTATTTCACCTTTATTTTTCCAGGCAAGTCATTAAGAACAAGTTCTTATTCACATTGGCGGCCTGACATGTGGCAAAGCCACTTAGTGAAAGGGAAGGACGGCTAGAAAATAAAAAAACATTAGAAACACATACAGTTTTAATGACATCAAATACAATTTGAAATACAACACAGACAGCAGTAAACATGTACATCAAGAGGAACACACAGATACATGGGTGGGTAAAAGAGAATGAAAGCATACAAATATTCAGTTGGAAAATGATGATTTGGAAAAGTAACATGTCGGTGAACAAGGATGAAATAGAGGTTTTAAAGGGTGAAATGGAAATTAGTTTGTCCAGATAAAGAATGCTTTGCAGAGCATTCCAGACCATCTTTTTCAAGTTTCTTTGCACATGTAGTTCAAAATGTCTTAATTACAAGGCATAGTTCTTTTACACTATACTCTGTAGGTCTTCATACAGTTAGCTTTTTAATGTCTTGCCGTTTGTTTGTCACAGTGAGACCCAGCAGCCCCATTTATGACGAGACGCCTGGCAAAGACTTTAAGTTCGTGCTGATAGAGAAGGAGAATGCTCCTGTCAAGAAGGAGCCAGAGCGGCATGTCATGACCAAAGACACAGGGAAGCAGTTCATGTCTGCTGCACCTGCTTCGGGTAATACTACCACGACTGCCTATGCCAGGGGTCTTCACTGTTTTTTAAGCCAGGGACCCCATACCTTAAAGAGAGACCGAGTAGGGACCCCTAACAGTATATACTGTAGACAATTGTGTTGCATATTAAACTGGGCTGAATAGATGAAAATAAGTAGTTATTATTTACACATCATGTTTTAATGTTAACCATACATCTGG
Organism: Etheostoma cragini; assembly: GCF_013103735.1. Taxonomy (NCBI): domain Eukaryota; kingdom Metazoa; phylum Chordata; class Actinopteri; order Perciformes; family Percidae; genus Etheostoma; species Etheostoma cragini. Next base: position 7,879,853 of record NC_048408.1, read on the forward strand.
ATGGCACCGTGAATCTGTAAGCCTGACTGCATGGCTGCCATAGTGGCTATCTTACCTATACAGTAGTTAGCTTATCTTCAATATATAAATATGTATTTTTGATTAACATTAAAAAAAAAGAAACTTTCAATAAACATTTTTGAAAGATAATTTAAAAGCCCCCCCCATAGCCAGACCTTCCTCCACAGCCCTGCAGAGGAGGGTCTGGCGAGTCTGTCAAACACAAAGAAAGAGGACAACCGAACATATGCCTGTAAAAAGTGAAATACTACGGAATTTCCAATGTAGCAATCCTGGATGTAGAAAGTCTTGGATAAAGACTACCCTGCACTAACTCCGAGGACCCCTTAGGGGTCAAGAACCCCCTTTTGAAGATCTCTGGTCTATATAACTTCCTCAATGCCAATTCTATTGTTACTGCCTGCCACTTTTAATCACCAGAGATAGTATTCTTGTCAAGCACTTTTTCCATATTTGATCAGGGATAACCAGGGCCACATGGAATTTGTGATGCCGAATTTTTAGCAGATTTTAATCAAATTAAAAAATAATAATGTAAAACTAAGAATGTTAACACAATTCCAACCCAAGCAGAAAAAAAGTCTGATTTTAATTCTGGATCACTGGTGAGAACCGTGAAAAACCATATATATCTGCAGATTCCTTTTGGGTGTGGTGATAACCTGTACCTGTTCTGTTCTTGCAGCTTCCAACTCTGGGGACTCCCTAACGAGAGAGAAACAGAAGCTCTCATTCAGCACAATGGACGAGGGAAGAGATGCTAAATGTAGACGGAAATACAACAAATCTTAGTGGCTTTTAGATTCATCACATACGTCATAGTTCTTGTTGGGCAAGTAATTATTTGCTGTTTCTTTTTTTGTCTGTTTTTTTTTTAAAGCAGCAAGCCTAAAGGTTTCCACAAAAGACAAAGCCACCTACGCAGGTATTGTTTACAGTGTTATTTTTACTTTTCTCCTTACATGCTTTCGCCTGTTGTATAGGCTACCCAGGTTTACAGTCAAATCCTGACACACGGCCATGTCATATCTTGTTTCATGTGTACAAAAACCAATGTGTAAAAACAATAATTTGTGGTTTTCTCAGAGATCGGTAAAGAAGACTCTGGCTTTAGCTTCTGCTCCTGCTGCAGCTGGTGGAAGTGGCTGCTGGGCCTCCTGCTAGGCCTGCTCCTCCTCCTAGGCCTCCTCTTTGGACTCATCGCTTTGGGTAAGACATTAAGTTTCTAGCAGCATGTTATTTACCTTCTTAAGCGTGATTTATGCATCTGTCTTAAATCTACACCGTGGCTACGTAGCCTACATACAGTAGGTACGTGGAGATACAAACCCTAAGCCGGGCACCACATTGTAGCCTAACGTGCACTTCTCAAAAAATGTAACTGTACACGTCCCGGCAACGCACGTCGCTCAATTGTGGTTTGGTAGCGGTTGCATTTCCTGGTTCTTCTTCTCCATCAACATGAAATCAAGGAGAGGGTTAAGGTTTCCTGCTACTGATTTCCCACCATGGTCGGAAAGCACAGGACAGACACTTTGTTTCTCCCACTATGTCTCTATAGTCTGTCTTCAAACTAATCGCCATCACACTCTCACTCGCTCTACCACACAATCCCACGCACACACATGCTGGCCCTGCTATTCTCTTAAAGATATCAATGCACACACAAAGCACAGGTATAAACTTCAAGCTACTTACTAGGCTACTGTGAAAGCTCTGCGTGGAGCACACGCAGAACCACGAATCACACTTAAGGGTCACTGAATGGCCATCATCTTCCCCCTTTGGCCTCACAGGTGAAGAAGTGAAACGCCTCAAGAGCCGTGTTGATGATTTGGAAGCCATCACGGGCACTGGGTCAGCAAAGTCCAGCCGCTTGTCGGCCTCCTCTGGCATCAACATCATTGACCCGCTGGAGTCGTCATACATCGGCAGGAGTGCCTCTGGGTCGACTCTGACCAACTCTGACAACGGCATTAACCTGGGGGCTGCTGGGCCGGGACAGGACAGCGCCGCCCTGCAGAGAGCCGTTCAGCAGCTGGTCAGGGCTGAACTCCGCTCGGATGCTGTTAGAGGTACAAAAACACAACACTCTCGTTTGTTATCTTCACACAAGCTCAAAAATCTGCACATGTGTGATACTGTAAATTAAACGATAGGGGTGTGGCTCGATATATCAATTCAATCCGGATCGAACCAATCACAGCAGCCATTTTCACTTGTCATTGCCGGCTACACCCTGGTGAAATAGTTCAAATTAATTATCGTCCCTTTCTATTTGATGTGTCACAGACATTCTAGTGAGCATGCGTCCGCATGCTACCTCATACCAGGGCTCATCCCAGCCCACCTAAATGGAACAGGACCATAATTAATGTTATTAAATACACCTGTGTTACATGCAATGACTCTAAAATGGCTGCTGTGAAAAGGACATTTATTATCAATATAAAGTGCAAATAAATACATATCCTCATTTTTAAGTGTGCTTTTATTTTGAAAGTCATACATTATATTTATTCTTTCTGTTAAAATGAGCAGTTTGGTTTAAATTTAAATGTCTGGAATAGCTTCCAAAATTCCAAATTGTCAAATCCTATTGAGTTTCTTTTTGTAATTATATATATATATGTAACTGATTGTGTTTAATGAGCTCATGTATCATCTCTTGTTGATCACAGGCCCCCTGAATTGAATCAAATTGAAATAGTATTGTGGTAGACTTTGGGATGTCAGTAAATATTGTATCATAATTTCATAGTATGAACACATAATATTGTATTTGTGATAAGACGTGAGATTTACACCCCTATTAAACAACCTCTTGACATTAGAATTTTAATTGATCCTTTTTTTCTCTTTTTTTCTCTCCAACTTTTAGATACACTAGCATACTCACTAAAAGGGGAGAGAGGAGATCCAGGACCTAAAGGCATGTTTGCACAAATCATAAATTAATTTGGATATTGATTTTTTTGTTGATATCCATCATTTGGCTGACTGTTTCTTTGCAGGCGATCCAGGGCTGCTGGGACAAAAAGGTGAGGAATTGTTCTGCATATGTGTTCCAAAGGTTTTAAATATGAAACCTAAGCAGTGGGCAACACAGTCAGCTGTGTAACGGCTATACATTCATCTTTTGCAGGTGATGGTGGCTTTCCTGGCCTACCAGGTGAGACTCAGAGAAAATGTGTTGCCACTTTTTCCTTCCCACAGACGTCATTAACTCAATGTTGGTTCATTCTCCAATCATGTATCTTTTTCTTTAGGCCCTATGGGTCACCCAGGATTGGATGGACCAAGGGGACCCAAGGGAAGTGCAGGTAGTGTTCACTTTAGAACATCATCTTTGTTCTTTGAGGACATGCTAAGACATGAAACACAGGCTGAGTCTTGAATGCAATTGTTGTGTGTATGTATATGTACATGGGTTGTACACATGAAATAGCAAATTCTTTGTAGTTAGATGGGAGCGTACATTACAAAGGGTCAGGAAGGGAAGTTAATTAATAAACATGGAGTACTGAGCAGTGGAGAAGGGGTAGGATTAAATAAGTGTGTACTTCTAGGCTGTTTTTTTAATTTATTTTTATTTTGCTTATTTGTGAACTAACTTGCACATTTTTTAGTGTTTTTTTGTTGTTGTTGATAAGTCTGGAATAAATGTCTTCATTCTCATTCGTCATTCATTCTCTTTTGGGACCAGGTGAGCCAGGTTCTGAGGGAGCCCCAGGCCAGAGGGGCCGGGACGGACCGATGGGCCCCCGTGGAGAGGCTGGACCGCCAGGTTTTGCACAGAAAGGAGACAAAGGTAGAACAGGTTTTGTTTTTATGTTAAATTATGGAAAGTTCTTTGCTCACGTGTTTAGTCTTTGACAATTAAACCTGGTTTTGACAGGACCTCAAGGCGAGGCAGGACGTCCCGGTCCTGCTGGTGCTGCTGGACCGATGGGGCCGAAAGGTAAGGTCACGGTGGAGATATAGTCCAGACTGGATCAAATTTAAAGGACCATACCAGTGTTTCTGCATATTTAAGGCCAGTGGTTCCCAAAGTGGGGTCTATGGGGAAGTTCCCGGGGGTCCCCTGCAAAAAGGGGAATACATTACCTTCACTATAATTCCTTTCATGAGTAACACAAGGAAAAAAGTCTATACGCAATACTCCTTCTGGATTCTTCAGGTGACACCGTAAATTCTGCCAGATGCCGTCACCTTCCGCTTTCTTTGTGTTGTAATTTTAAACTCCGGTGGATTTATGAGGACTATAAATATCCTGCTCCTCAGATCTGCAGGGTAAATCCTGACAGCTAGCTAGACTGTCTGTCTGGTGTTTAGTGATTGGTTTTCGAAGAATTAAACCAGAGCATATTTTTCTCTCCTCCCAGAATCCTGTGTGATCTAGCCAGACCCTTCTCTGCAGCACTGTGGATGAAGGTCCGGCAATGCAAGACTATAAAAGCAAAAAAGCAAATATCCTATGAGATGGGAGACCCAGGAAAAAAATCTTATCAAATAGGGGTCTGTGGTCAATTTTGTGTCAGTTTAGGGGTCCTTGGCATGAAAAAGTTTGGGAACCACTGATCAAGCCCTTGTACTAAACACTCTAATAACTAATACATGTGACGATGATGGTAAATTTGGTGCAATAAAACAACATGCCAAAATCAATGACCACTATGATTTCCCGTGTGATTTAGGTGCCATGGGAGAGCAAGGCGCCTCAGGAAGCCCGGGTAAAGACTGAGACATGAATTTCAGATTTTGTCTGTTATTTCCTTTTGATTGGCAGGCATGTGGATAATGTGTAATCATTTGTGTTCAGGTGCTCCAGGTCCAAAGGGTTTCCAGGGTGAAGCAGGAGCACATGGAGAAAAAGGTACCTTAATTTGTAATTTTCTTAAATTGTCAAAAAAGAACTTTATCAATGCGGTTGAGAAGAAGGATGATGTAAAAGTCCAAATATATAGAAATGTTAAGTTAAGTCTTTGCAAAACATTGATTGATGACCTAATGCAGTGTTAATTCAATGTAGCATTGAATCACATCAAGAGTTATCTCATGCCACTTTACAGATTAGAGTAGAGTAGAGTAGGTCTAGACCGCATTCTATAATTAACAAAGACAATTCCAATATTTCCCCCAAAAACAAGCATTTAGTGCAACAGTGGTGAGGTAAAACTTATTTTTAGGCAGAGTCCTTGGACAGACCCAGGCTCTTGGTGGCCGGGCATCTGCCGGTGCCGGTTAGGGTATGATGAATAGTGGCAATTAAAGTCACAGAACACATGATGAAAATTTGACTAAAAATAGAAATAGTTGTAGTAGTTCAGGGCGTAGCAGGGCATAGCTGGGCATAGTAGAGCATAGAAGGGCATCGTAGGGCGTAGCAGGGCATAACAGGGCGTACCAGGGCATAGCAGGTCATAGCTGGGCATAGTAGGGCATAGAAGGGCATAGTAGGGCGTAGCAGGGCATAACAGGGCCTAGCAGGGCGTACCAGGGCATAGCAGGGCAGAGCAGAGCAGAGCATAGTAGGGCATAGCAGGGCATGGCAGGGCATCGTAGAGCATGGAAGGGCATAGTAGGGCACCAAGCAGGACCATGTCAGCAGCTCCAACTATGATTTAAGTGCCACCCTAATCCAAGGAAAAGTGCAAGGCGAGAAAGCATAAGGGCTCTAGCGAATGAGCCCCAAACTCTAAGGTCTAAGTTTATAACAAGCATTAGTGGGACATAAATGCCCACAGATGGAAAGATAGCTGTGGAGGAGTTCCATTTAACAATTATACATGTAACGATATCCCAGTATCAGTTCAGACCACCTTCTAAAAGCACCATTGACACATGTTGTTTTTAATGCAGGCGATCGAGGAACGCCAGGGCTGGCAGGAACCAAGGGGGATCTGGGAGAGAGGGGACCACGTGGACCAACAGGTGTGTTTCACAATAGCTTTACATATCAAAAAAACAACATGAATAAATAAGTTGCCATTACAGCAGCTGTTCAATTTAAAAGTGCTCAGATGCTTCTAAAGTTAAATGACACAGAACCTAAACTGAGTCAGTTCAAAGGTACTATTTGACTTTATTGCACACAGTAATTAAAACAAAAAAAAAACTGAAAAACAACTACAATTTCAAGTTTTATTAGGCCTTTAAGTATGTTAGCCAATGTTGACATTTACCTAATGCCACTGTGGGAAGAGAAAAAAATGTAAGTAAGACCTCAAAACGTTGTAAGTTATAACCTACCGTTCTGTAATTGTGCAATTTATTCTATAAAAAATACATTGGTAGAAATAATTCTGCCACTTTTTTGTTCAACTAGTGTGACAAATGTAAGTTAGAAACCCTCAAAGAAGTTGTTATTTGTTAGAAAAAAATGCTTTAGATTTTTATGGTTCTTGTTTTCATGGTTAAAGGTGAACCAGGACAACCTGGATCACATGGCCCTGCTGGACCAAAGGGTTCTAAAGGAGCTGCAGGTAAGAAGAAAGCTTCACAATAGTTGTAAAATACATTAATAAGAGTTTCGGATGACATTCTGTCATGGCTGCCAGAGGAAATGCCCAGACAATTTAAGGTTGTTGTTGAGGCAAAGATTGCGCTGTAATCCGGAGTCTCCCTGTATGTAGGTGACACAGGTTCGATGGGACTTCCTGGCGTGAGAGGACCACCTGGACTTCCTGGAGATGTTGGTCCCCAAGGTACAGTTTATGCAAAGCATTACATGAGAATGTGCTTACATTTACAGTACATGTGTTTTAATCTCACAAGACAAGAAACACAACTACTAAAACATCTTGTTTTCGTCCTAATAAGAGTGGCAGGTGGGCGCCCAGATAGCTCAGTTGGTCGAGTACCCATATATAGAGGTTTACTAATCAGTGCAGTGGGCCCGAGTTTGACTCCAACCTAAGGCCCTTTTCTTCAGATGTCCTGTTATTTAAAGCCCTAAAATGGCCCCAAAAAACTTTTCTTGACAAAACTAAGGACTTCCTCGAACTATTGACATTTTTTATGTCAATAATAAAAAGTGTCATCATGTTATCAAACATAACGCTGTCTTTCAGGTGAACCAGGACTGCCGGGTAAAATCATTGCTCCAGGTAAGAAGAGCAACATATAGTTGTACTAATATACTATAGATTTAAACCTGAAGAAAACACAAAGTCTTAAAGTTAAATGTAACTAGTGTTTGTGTCTCTCACATTTTGTTTCTAGTTGGCTCCAATACTGTGGCTATCCCTGGACCACCAGGCCCTGCTGGGCCTCCAGGTCCTGCTGGAATACATGGTCTGTCTGGTCCCGTTGGCCCCGCTGGTGTCCCAGGACAACCTGGTAAATCCAAACTCTTCACCCATTATAAGCATCTATGATCGATAAAAACTGGTAGATTAATGTGAGGATTATTGATACATATTGAAAAGATAATTTTTTTCTCTCTAATGGCACATTGATATCATCATTTAGGACCTAAGGGAGACCAAGGAGAGAAAGGAGAAAAGGGAGAGCAAGGAAAACCTGGCGAGCCTGGTAGTTCAAACACTATCAGTGCCCCCCAAACTGGGCGTGAGTTTCTATCTATTTTTTGATTCTGTACTCATAACTTGTACTTATTGTATCTTATTGTATCAACAATAACAGTGGGGTGGACAGTAAAACAGCGTTTCTTTGTTTACTTTCCTCAGTGCCTGGACCGCCTGGCCCACCAGGATTTCCTGGAGCACCTGGTCCTCAAGGTCCTCCTGGTATGTACAAAAGTTATTTGTAAGATATTAATGGTAGTGGAATAGCTTTTTGGACCAAATGAATGATTGTCCAAATGCTGCTGTCACTCTTGTTCAGGTGAGACTAAACAGGGTCCTCCAGGACGCAAAGGTCCTGCAGGAGAGCCAGGTAAATAGGTATTTTGCATTACGTTGACAAACAAATAGATACCTAGGTCATCAGCATACATGATTATTAAAGCAGTGTCAGCATAAAAAAATTAAATTTTTCCTCACAGGAATTGGTTTACCGGGACCTCCAGGACAGAAAGGAGAGCCTGGCAGCTTTGTGCCTACCTCAGGTTGGTGGAAACCTAGTCTCACTTCAGATATACTGTAGTACTAAAGACAACTGGACACGTGTCATGTTAGGGTAAGCTTGTACTGTCTTCCCTCAGCATGTTTAATGTGTTCCTCCCTGGTTTGTCTTAGAAACCTTTTTTGCTGGACCACCAGGACCACCAGGACCACCAGGACCCCATGGCCCGCAGGGTTCAGCAGGTAGGTTCGACAAATCAGATGCTTCTTAAAAAAAGTGTGCTGGTCTCCAACAAAATAGATCATAGGACTGCATGTACAATGGATTTAGGCCTGATAAATGAACTTGTCAGTCAATGTGGCAGCAGTTCTCAGGTCAAGGTACAAATTAAGATACTACTTTAAAATCAACTTTAAAATCCAACAACCTTTATCTTGTTGTTTATTCTAAGTTGAACAAAAGGCACCAAGGTGAGAAAACTCCAGACTTTTACAACAAACATTTCTAACCGACGGTTGTTTCAGGTGAACCAGGTCAGCCAGGTCTTCCAGGGAGTCCAGGGCCAGGGGGTCATGGTATGTGAACTTTTTTTTTTTCGAAAAGATGGATTTTTTTATTTTGTCAATGGCGGGGGCTTTCTTCATGGGGTTTAAATCTGACCCTTGGCCTTTGGGCATGTC
>NC_048408.1:7888591-7921521 GCF_013103735.1 Etheostoma cragini
CCCCCCCCCCCCCCCCCCCTTCTCTATCTCCCTCTTTCCTGTTATTCTCCAGCGGCTCTATAATCAAAGGTAATAAGCCCCAAAAAGAAAAAAAATAATCACTATGAAAGCACACGAAGAAAATGAGTTGAGGAAACACACAGCAGGTGTTTTCTCAAACCTTTGGGGAAAATTGTACCAAGTATTTATCTTTTCTACGCTTTAAAATAGAAAGTAATCTATTATAGGCCTGTTGAAAATAAAGTAGACCAAAGTAACATTTTGCTAAGTAGTTAGCAATTATTTTAATTGTTGCACAATGTCCACTGAGTGGATTATTTCCCAGACCTTTCAGCCACATCTTGTGGAATTCATCAGAAGGGGGAGTTTGTTCAGTTGTATTTCAAGTATTTTAAGAGTCAGCAAAGATACCACATGCTTTTGTTAAATCTGTGTTTTGGTTTTTCATTTAAGGTTACCCAGGTCAGCCTGGACCTCTGGGCCCTCAGGGTCCTCCGGGCCCAGAGGGGCCACAAGGACCTAAAGGTAAACTTAGCCAAATGTTTCTTTTTTTGTCTAACACTTTGCCTGTTTTGTCTGTCTTTCCTTTTATTAAGTCACTGAAATTTGTCTCTCATACTGTGTCCCTCTCATCCTGGACACAAAATCTTACGGTAGTAAGCCTTGTCAACAAGACCCTGGACCTCCGGCAACATTGAACCTTAATCCTACACCTTGTCCTCTACATATCCTTTATTTATGCACCACTAACCAAAGCAAGTTCATAGCAAGTGCTACTTACCTGGCAATAAATATATTTCTAATTCTGTTTATGTGTTCCTTGCAGGCGATACAGGGGCCCCAGGAATCCCTGGTAAGAACATGCTTAATATCACATACCAAAACATATATTGAGACTGGGTCTATGGGGTTGTGAACAACCAGCAGCAACTATAGTTGACAACTCACTCAAAGACACCTCAGTCATGAAACGTTGAAAACTGGAACGTTTATTCTCATTGGAACAATTAGTTCACCTAGTACACTTTCAGATTCCAGGAAGTCATGTGGATTAGGATTAATAGAATTTGTTTTTCCCCCACCAATTTGACTCACAGGACTAGCATTAACTGGGGACCTCTAATTTGTAATAATTACGGAGGCTGTCTCTGATCTTAATCCCATGTGAATCTGCAATGTCTGTAATTTGTCAAGTAAAAATCTCCGTTTGAGCCTAGCGGCTACATTAGATGCTGCGAGTGTAAGACATAAATCTCTGCCAAACTGTTGGCAAAAACCTGTGGGCGCCAGGTTTTAACAAGAGAGAAACACAAGGAATATAAAAGATGATGTCTCAGATTCTTCTGCTTCAATTTTTATTACCTTTATGTCAATTGTGAGTCCAACGCAAATACTGTTTGTCTCTGCAATTCAGGGCCAATTTACAGAAGTGAGACAGAGAGCGATTCAAGGTTTTTTAATAGAAAAAGTCACTAGTTCTGGCAGGAAACGGGTGGTCACAGTTGAGGGCTGGCCGGCGAGGCGGGAAGAGGGAACTGATTGGCCTGGAGGTCCACAGGAGCTGAAGACCACAGAGAAAGATGGATACTGAGCAAAAGAGGTAAAAATCACAGCTAGGTCCAAAGAGCCAAAACAAGAGTCAGAGAGGCTGGGGCTGGAACAGAGTCGGATTGCGCCACACACCGTAACGCTTGTCACGACACCACCTGGCACAGACTGGAGAAGGGATCAATCAATGAAGTGAGGATCAGGTGGGCCTTGTAGAGAAGCTTGCCCAGCCAGCCCCGCCCTCAACTGCACCAGCCCTGCCAGGAGAGAAACAATCAAAAAGGGAGGAGGGGAGAAACACAAAATACACATAATCGTGACAAGTAAGAATGAATGATAAAATGGTGGGAAATGCTTCTTCAAATTATAATCACCTATAAAGATTCTAACTTCTTGTGGAAGAACTGCATTAACTTTGCATTCAAAAAAGGATGTTTTTCCCACTGCATTTTCTTGGAGGTAGCATCAGAGGAACTGCAGTTTTTATTACTTCTGCAGTGGCTTCATCACCACTCACTCACTTAGTTAAATGGCACTGCCAGTAATTCACCTAATGCTAAAAATTTAATCTGTAAAATTGTGTTTTGAATTGCTGTTTCAGTCTTTTTTCCACATGTCATGTCATTCACAATCTGTGTTGTTGCACCAGGTGGCTCATACAGTGCTGGTGCTCCAGGCCCACCTGGACCACCTGGACCACCTGGACGAGATGGAAGTGGGTCTGGATCCGATGTGGGCCAGTACATGGCAGAGTACTTTCAGAGTAAGCTATGTATTCATTTACTTTGGTTAAACACTATGATGAAGGTCAAAATTGTCTTAGACTATACTGACGACGTTTCATTCCCGGGATTGCTCTGGTGCCGCCGGCAATTCCGTCAGATGCCCTTCAGTCATTTCGGCCGGATGTCCGTTACTTCCTGCTTTCTTGGTATTGTCATTCTAAACTCTGGTGGATTCCTGAGGTCTATGGTTAACTGCTCCTCAGATCTCTGCAGGGTAGACTCTCCAGACCTTCCTTTGCAGAGCTGTGGAGGAAGGTCTGGGAATACAAGACTAAATTTGTCATGACACACAGGTGACAGCATCAGGCAGTACCTGGCTGGACCACCTGGACCCCCAGGGCCCCCGGGGCCCGCAGGGGATGGGCTGGTGGATGATGTGGCCAATCGAGTGATCGCCTACATCCAGAGTATGATCAATTATATAATACATAAGATGTCTGCATTTGAAAACCTACATTTTTAACAACAGTTAATGGGAAACCCCTTACATCCTTTACCATTCCAGGTCCAGGGAGAGGATATGATGGGACTCCTGGTCCCCCTGGCCCTCCAGGTCCACCTGGCTCCGTCTCTGTCAACGACCTCATCAACATATTACAACGTAAATCTATTTGAGGACAACTAAAGTCCCCAAATTTCTTTTAGATGGCAGAAACTCCATATTTCAGTGGCACACATTTTTATGACCGTTTATGTTTTTAGTTACAAACATGTATAACTGCAAAAAGTTCAAGTATAAAACATCAACGTTTACTAATGAGTCACTAACATTTTAAACTGGCATTTGGGGGACCTTATTTTAAATAGTGAAACATCACCATTTATTAATGATTTACTAACATCTACAACTGCCAAACGGTAGCCTTATTGTTAAGAGTTAAGTGACTCAATAATAAATGATTACATTTTATGACTCCTTTTAAAGTGGTACCCTCTACAATTTAGAGCATAGCATGTGAGGCTATTTGCCTAATTGTGTCAGTTATTTCTGTCCAGAGGAGGATGTGAGGAGATACATTGCTGGTCCCCCGGGACCTCCTGGAGAACCAGGCCACAGCAACTACATATTGAACACCCAGGACGTGGCTGAACGTGTCCTCAACCTCATGAATGGTGAGTGTTACAGATGAACCTACAGGTTGACAGTTAAAAAAGCGTTCTGTTGAGAGACCGTGACTGTGATTGACTGTGGGGCATTTCTGTCCCCAGAGAGGGGGGCGGTAGGTGTCCCTGGACCCCCTGGACCACCTGGGCCTCCTGGAAACCTGTTGGCAAGTAAGAAACACAATGCAGAGATTTAGCAACACAGCAAAATCAGGTTTTACTGCTCATTGTGTTTATGTTCATGTCGAGTTTCTACTCTAGTCTTTAGATCTATTAAACTAACAGATTTTTATTTTCATTGTCCAACCAGCTGGGTACCAAGCAATTGTGGGTCCTCAGGGGCCTCCTGGTTCCCCAGGTGTCCCTGGTCAACAAGGTGCACCTGGGCCAGCGGGTCCACCTGGCCCGCCTGGATTTGTGAACCTTTACGGGGCCCCCCCTGATCAAATCAACCCACTGGTTTCCTATGCAGAGCACGCCAAAAGAGAGACGCTCAAAGCTGAACCACAACAATACCTCAAGAGTGAGTTCAAAGGAATGGATGACTTAACTGAGTTTGAGCTAATTTGAAGACCTAGACTTGTTCAGGGGCTGAGTACAGTTTAACAAAGACTACATGATACATTTCCAAATATTCAAAACACATGGTAGTGTTTTCTGGTACACTTTGCATCAGAGATGCTCACACGTCTCTGGGTTACAATCCACATATTTAGCATTCAGTACTTTTGTTAAAGCCTTGTTGTTAGAGGTTTTTTAAATCCAAAGCTTCTGATGAACGCCATAACAGCTGCCTGTGTGGTCGACATGTTTGTTGTCCTCTCTCACGTTTGGCTGTGCAGCAGATATATGTTATGTATTATATGTTATGTAAGTTACGCAGGGTGAGAAGTAACATTCAGCTCATCCTAAAAATAAAGATTGTTCACGAGTCCCACATCTCGAGTCCGTGTTGAGTCAGAAGTCTTTTCAGAACGACTCTCAAGTCGAGTCTGAAGTCACTGTGTGTGCAACTTGAGTCTGAGTCTCAAACTTAAGTCCCCATCTTGGCTTGGTCCCCATATAGACAAAAACAAAAAGGAATGCCTTTTTCTTGCAATTCCATGTTTTTACTGCATTCAAGCTGGACTTGTGTTGTCTACAAAAGGCATTGACACGTACAAGGCTTTCTGTTAACAACCTTACACAAATATTACGTTGAGGGTTAAATCAAGGCACAATCTGAACATAAACCTCAAACAAAACTTGACCTATTGAAAAATCTGTCCGCATTATAATCTTACATGACCTAGTTTTGCATTGGTCTGACTACACCATAGATACATACTGGGATAGGAGAAAAACACTTGGGTTGTTTGCATGTCTTTAAACCAATCACAATCGTCTTGGCTGGCGCTAAGCACCGGTCGCAAAGACCGTGGCTCTGCAAGAGAGTCTCAGGAAGGAACTTATTTCGGTGGAACATTTGCACACAACAAAAGAAAACACCACATACAATAATAAAGGTCCCATGGCACAAAATTCACTTTCATGTTTTTTTAACATTAATATGAGTTCCCCCGGGCTGCACATGGTCCCCAGTGACTAGAAACGGGTAATGGTGTAAACCTAAGGTGTCTTGTTCTGCCTTTGAGAAAATGAAAGCTCAGATGGGCCAATCTGGAATCTTGCTCCTTATGAGGTCATAAGGAGCAAGGTTACCTCCCCTTTCTCTGATTTGCCCACCCACCCATGAGAGAGAGACATCATGGCTTTCAAACGAGCAAATGCTGTAAACGTTATTTTTTACACATCTTTGCAGTCATTCACTGAAAGAACCTAGCAGGCCTGTCTTTTTGCACAATCCAAATATTCTTCAGAACCTGCCATTTTCAGCGTATAGCTGAAGGTGAGGACACACCCAAAGTGTCAGGCTTTATCCTGAAAAATGTACTTCTGATTCAGACTCTATATATGACCCAACCTTAACTAAGCCATTTTTTCTTCTAAAGTCATATTATGCTGTATGTTCTCCAGGTGACACTGTAAGAGAAGCTGTGTTCGGACTTCCTGGTACGCCAGACCCTCCTGGACCCCCAGGACACAAGGGAGAGCCACGTGTACCCGGTGACAGACACAGCAATTCGGATCCCGGAGAATTCTCCAGATTGGCTGTAAAAGTAACTGATTACATCAAATGTAAGTGATCTTGTCTGTTAATTTGAAATGCAGAGATATTTGACATCAGCAAACTCCTTTATATCTGTTGTCATTTTAAGCCGTAACTTTACACATTTAAACATATTTAAAGAGGTCCGACCTAGTATGTGATGTCTTATTTTCTGTCCTGTGTTGCTTTGCATCTTTCATAATCCAAATATATTATTATTATTATTATATTTCCAACCCAATTTTAGTGAAAGTGTTAACATAGGAAAGCATCAAACGTGTGTTTTAGATAAATGTCAAGAGTGCCTTTCCACTGGTTTCTCACCCCTGTTTGCCCAGCACCGTTAACTTGTATGTGGATACAAGAGTTTTCTACCCAGAAGTTATTGTAATCCACTGAACTGTGCTGTCCTCCACATGCAGTCCACGGCTTGCTCCGTGATGTTAGAGACTCTGACCGTCTCGTTCAAGGACCTCCAGGACCTCCTGGAATTCCAGGAATGCCTGGACACAGCCAATGGGTTAGTTCCCGTGAAAATGTCGTGGATGTGGTGGAATACATCAAATGTAAGTAGATAACATAGCCGTCCAAGTAAACAGAACAGACACATTATATAGTTTGTCGATGATTACGCTATGCTAAGGATACTAAGGAGTCTTTTCTTGCCAAGGCCATGATCATTGGCTTCAAGAAGTCAGCCCCAAACCCCCAAACTAAAGTTTCATTTGACTTGATATGAGCCTGAGGTGTTTTTTTAATTGAAGGGTTGTCATTAAGTTGAAGAGTCAAAAACGTTCCATTCCCAGCCACAGGACATTGCCAAAAACTGTGCAAACACAAAGAAAGGCAAAGTCATCATGTTGTCCTCAGCTGGTTGTCTTCAAAGCATTTACTTCTTTGCCTTTTCAATTAAAGGTCCCATGGCATGAAATGTTTTAGTTTTTTAACATTAATATGAGTTCCCCCAGCCTGCCTATGGCCCCCCAGTGGCTAGAAATGGTGATAGGTGGAAACCGAGCCCTGGGTATCCTGCTCTGTCTTTGAGAAAATGAAAGCTCAGATGGGTCGATCTGGAACCTTGCCCCTTATGAGGTCATAAGGAGCAAGGTTACCTCCCCTTTCTCTGCTTTGCCCGCCCAGATAATTTGACCCACCCATGAGAGAAAGACATCATGGCTTTCAAACGAGCAAAGTGGCAGTTAGTCAAGGCAAGTGGTGGAGGTTATATTGAACTTATTCCTTACCTTTCCTCTTATTTCCCAGCTCATGGTCTGCTACGTGATTTTGAACGGAACCACAATAAACACTCCATCCAAGGACCACCAGGACCACCTGGCCCTCCAGGTCCCCCCGGATACAGCAGATTGTTTGGTTCCCATGCAAATGTCACTGATTTAGTGGAATACATCAAAAGTAAAGAAGCATTTACCTTCAAAATGTTACTTATAAAAAGAAGAAGTATAAAGGAGCTAAAAGATGTGAAAATTTGGATTTTTAATAACAAATGAATGTGTCCTCCACAGTACATGGAGCTATTGTAGGACCGCCTGGGAGACCAGGACAGAAAGGGGAAATGGGATTCCCAGGGCCAAAAGGAGAGAGAGGTACGTCTAAACAATCTTTAAAGGTCCCATATTATTCTTGTTTTCATATATGGTCATCCTTGTATTCTGGGTTTCTACTAAAACATGTTTACACACTTTGATGTTAAAAAGCACGTTCTTTTTCTCATACTGTCTGTCTGAATATACCTGTCTTCACCCTCTGTCGCAATCTTCACCACGTATGGTACGTGTCCATATAGGCGTTGTTTTCACTGGAGGACAGAAACCAGCATTGGACGCTTGGTTGGCTTGCCATTAGCATTAGCGTTATTAACTTCTCTTCATTGACCACTGTTGAGCAAAGAAAATTGGCTTCACCCTCCTACAACCGCGATGCCTACACCTGATTGGATGAACTCTTCACGTTGGACAGTCTATTCCCAGATTTCAAAACAGACCTTAATGGCGGCTTGGTTGGAATACGATCTCTTCTTTCAAAATGTCTTTCTTATGCGAGAAATAAGATCGACAGCGGTCAGTTTAAAAGATTTTTGTCAGCTTTTGAGAGGCGTTGAGCCGAGCTGCCTGCTCCTCATTTGCATAAAGAAGAAGAAGAATCGAGGCAACTTTACACAAATGAGGAGCAGAAAGCTCCATTTCTCCAAAGTCCCTGCTATTCATTCCCATGGAAATGAATGGGAAGATTGAAAATGGCGCTGACACGTACCATTAAGCTTCCCGTCCGTCAGTGCAGCCAAAGACTGCCTGTAACGGAGTATACAAGCACTTTCTAAACAAAAAAACTACACAACGTGTTCCAGAAGCAGTATGACCCAAACTAGGGGGGGAAATTAATAACATCAACAACCAAGATTACGGAGTAGCATGTAGCTACATGTAGCAGTGAAATGTTACTGAGTACAGCAGCAAAACCACCAAAAAGGCTTCTAAACAAAGCACGCAATCAAACGTGTTCCAACAGGAATGTGATGTGAAATTAGGAAGAAATTATTGACAACATCAGCGAACAAGAGTGGATGTAAAACCCTAAGACGGCAGTAACTTCTGTTGACTGGTGTTGATGCCAAAGTTCTGACGCCTACAATCTGACATTCACTGGAAAGTGAATACGAATGGCTGACGCGAGACGTGACAGATTGACAGATTGTTGTTAATAACTGTTTTTTATCGTGGTTGCGATGCTTTGGATTGATGGATTATTTGAGTTTTATCAGAGAGTTTGAAAATGCTGAAAAAAATAAGAGGTTCATGTAAAGAATCTTTTTTTCCTCCCATATCAGCATGTAGTGACAGTTTATGTATATTACTAAATGACTTTAGCTACAGATTATTAATGAGCAGTCCAGATGTGAAAGTAACCTACTCTGTCTGTGTGACCCAGGTGAACAAGGGCTTCCTGGGCTAGAAGGACCCCAAGGACACAAAGGTGATTGAAGTCATATCGTCATCAATGGTTTGATGGTTGATTTGACACAGGCGTGGATTTTTCAATTGTTTTAATCTGGCTCCAAATGTAACACATTTACATTTTAAAAAAATGTAGGCACATTCGTCACAGCTGGACCACTAATAGAAAAGTGTTATGTAAGGTTTTGGTGATGTAATCAAGATCTGTTGGTGTAATTATCACAATTCAATTTTAACAGTGAAAAAGTGAAATACATACCTAGGTTAAACAATAAGATAAATGTATACAGTGATAACACATGAATTCAAATGCAGGTTGGGATTATATGAGCAATGAAGATAAATTCTGTCTAAAACTATCTGACTGTTTTGGAACTATTGCCAATTTAATTTAGTTGATTTCTGTGCTGACTCATTTTCTCGCCATGCACATGTCATTGTGCCGTTGACCCTGGGTTAATCTACATACTGTGTGAGAAATGCAATTGGAACACTTTAATCCAGCCTGGATTAGTCTATTTGAAGAATCAGAATTCTTTATTAATCCCTCAGGGAAATTATTTAGTTGTAGTTTCTCACAGTCACATTCAAGGAAAAATAAGAGTAAGAAACCAGCAAGTCAACAGTAAATAAGTAACATATCTACAAAAAGACATGCACAAAAACCTTGTCCAGAACAAGCAGGAAGCTACGCTAGAGGACTAGGGGCCACCAGAAAAATGTATTTGAGTTCTGAGGTTGCGTTTTGTCTGTTTTAAAAGGAACCTGGAGCGTTTGGTCAGCTAGTCCAGTTATGTTGGACTGGTGTAAAGACTCATTTAAACTCTGGTCCTCTTGAAAAACGGGGGTCTCGGTTTGCTTCCAACTGAACTACAGCATTTACCAGCCTACAATTTCAACCTTGCACACAATTTACGGACTTCTACATGATTTAAGGGATGGTAACTTTCAGATCCATAAGCTGTTCTGAGCACACATCGCTGGTCGTCTGCGTGACATCATCAGCTCTCTCCTGTCCTCGCTGTGTGGCAGCTGCTCGTTGTTGGCTGCCCTCCAAAACATCAAACACTAAAGCAGAACCAGAAAACCCCAAGATGTCATAAATTTGATGTTGCTCCATTATTTCTGGAAGCAGAAGTGTCGCAGAGTTTCGGATATCCTGTCCAATAAACGGTCTTTATCGCGTGGTGTTTGTTTGACAAAGTGCAGTGTGAACGCAAACCAAACTAAACACACTTCCTCCTTGAATTGCACAGAGCACACCGACCTGTACCGTAGGTGTGAAAGCGCCCTGAGTTTAAAGATAGAATTGCGGTATTGAAATGAGAATTCTCACTTAAAGCTCATTTAATGTCAGAACTAAAATAAATATTTTTCACATGTGGCCAGAGTGCAAAATGAACTTTTATGGTCCACGAGCCAAATGACTAGTGCATGTTCCCATATTACCAGCCACTCATTAGAGCACCATTGTTTCAGTCCAGCCACGTGCATTTTTTACCAACATTTGGCTGGTAGATGGTGCCAATTTTGAATCCTGCACGTGTCTCTTATCAGCTTCCGTAGAAACCCAATGATCAACACAGATAGCTTGAGCAACACTTTAATCAAACTGTGTGTTGTTTTTCAGGAGAAGCCACTCTGCTGACTAAAAGGAGGAGGAGGGGCAGCGGTGTATAAGAGTCAATCTGCTGAATATGTGGGACTTTAAGTGAAATCCTGTTTTAGGCAGAGTTTGTATAATTGTGGTGAATTCACTGAAACATATCTATCTGTTTTTATGATTGATCTGTGATTTTATTTTTATATTTCAGAATATCTACCGGGCTAAATTGTCTGTGTGAAACCAGTGATTATGTATATTTTTGAATGAGATTGTTGAATTCACTGTATTTGGGGGTGATATATTTTACTTTGTGGGATTGAGTGAAAAGGGTTAGTCTTGCAGGGTTACACCCAGTGAAGGTTGTGTAGCCCGGGAGCAAATCTCTTTTTTCTGGGGCCAGTCAGCCTGATGGCTGCATCACTAGTTTCTGTGAGAACAGAATCCAGGATGGAATGGCCAAATGGAGAATTTCAAACCGCTATAAGAGATTCCACAGGGCCCTGCATTAAGTTAGCTCTGAAATCTGACTGAGATTTAAAAATAGGACTACGTCAAAGTTTCCAACCGAGCCGCCCCATTGTAACCGTAGTTTAAAAAAAAATTAGAAATACATTAAAAATAATTGCCAGTGGCTTAGGCCGGGTGGGCCACCAGGCTTGCATTACACTGGGGGAAACCCTTAATCTCTTTTATTCTAGTGGGCATTTTCGATTTAGAGCGCGCTTTATATCGATTTTTTTTTTTAGGAAGCTTTAAGTGTATTATTTGGACAAAAGACTAAACTACTGTAGGACAGAAGAAGACAAGTTTATTAACAGTAAAAGGAAAATCTTCGTTACGCAGGTATTCTAACAACTATACATTTGTTTTGAAAATTCATAATGATTTTGATATGGATATAATCGTTACCAGTCAACATTCAGAATAGAATCAATTTGTTATTTATTTTTGTAGCATCTAACTGACCAACAGAACAAGAATTAACAGATTGGACTTTGGAATTCTATTTCTGGACGCTGCACACCGCCACTGAGTGGTTGAGCTCTAGAACGGCCGCTGCACGGCTTTTTATATCTAGCTGAGAAAGTTTTGTAAAAAGGTGCACAGCACTCCCTTGCAATTTTTTGTACATAAAAGTTCAGTTATTAAATACCTTTGACTTACCGTAACTCTTAATAGCCAATCAAAGAAAATGAGATGATAAAATCAACCAATCACGAGTCAAGATGGCCTAAACCAGTCAGGTCCATCTTGTTTTTTATTTTATTTTTTTACAACTGCATCAAAAACCAGATTGCTTTGACATCACTGACATTAAACTAAATGAGCTCATGTTCTGTTTCTTTCTTTGACTACAGATGTAATCATTGGGAAATACACAGCCATCAAACAAAACATCAAGTTGGTAAACTTGAGTCTGACCAAAATATATAAAGATGATATCGGGTAGACCGTATATAGATACAGCTGGTCTAAAGTATTAAGGCTATTAGCTAGCACGACAACAACACAGTATTTCATTTAAAAGAAGAAACGCCATGCAGGCCTACCCATGATGCACCTGGTAGCAAACAAGGAGGCATGTGAAGAAAAACAAAGCAAATACAAAGGATGCATCATCATTCAGTTCCTGGTGTCTAAATGGACTGGAAGCCGTTTGGAGGCTGCATTTGCTCCTTCAGTTTCCCCGACACTCTCTCTCGCTCTGGAAACTGTTACAAATGTTCATCATCATTTCCACAATCAACATCAATCCAAAAATGCATTTTTTTTTCATTCATCCTTGAATATCTCCCCTATCGATACATCATTTCTTGCTCGACAATAATAACGTGGTGTTACCTAAAAAAGAAAAACCCAGTCCTCAAACAGCTACGTCGCTGCTTGTTGGACAGTCTTTGTTTCAGCCGCCACAGTGAATTCCTTATCGTCCAATCACCGGTGACCCTCTCTGTATTTAAACACCATCTCTACTGTATGCAACCCAACTCAAGGCGTGGACTTGTGACAGGAAGAAAAGCCTATAAGAAGGAATCATTTCTTCTGGAAAGAGATCCTGAAATCATGCATTATTTAACCTCTTGTCCATCACAAGCTACACTTCTAACAGAGATATTTTATTTAACACAAACTATACTGTATCACCATTCCTTCAACACCAGTGGTATTAGAAATGTGCTCTGTCTCCATCAGAAATACAATCTATTGTACGATCAATTATAAACAATAAGGCTGCTATTTAATAACTAACCAAACTAAACCATCAACAGTATCTTTAAGTGGTATAAAAATGCTATTTCCTCCTTTAGTGCAAATGTCTAAATGAGAGGAAAAAGTGAGCAGCAAATACTTAACAAAACTTGTTTGGATTTAAAAGCCAAACAGATCAAATTCTACAGGCACTGGATTATTTATAAAAACACTTCAATCACAAAAAGAAGGTTGGGCAGAGAGGTACTTCACTTGAATGTTCATGAGCTGAGGGCCGAATCTTAAAATCTCCTTCATAGTTCTCCTTCGAAACAACAGTGTGGAAAAAAAGATAAAATGGGCAAAATAAGGGTGTCTGCAGAGCAGAGCTGCAGACTGAGGAACATAGTCCAGAAACAGAAATGCTTCGTACACCCCCCCCCCCCCAAACGGTTTTTAGAGGATGAGAACAAGGCAGCACAGGCTCGATCGTCACGGTCGGTGTGTGTTTGTGTGTTTGTGTGTGTTCGCACGTGCTAATGTCCGTGTGCACTGTGTATATGTCAAAGTGTGTGTAATGTCTGTGCATATGTACGTAGGTTTCAACTAGAAACCCGTGGAGTGGACGCTGGGGATCGGGTAGAACTTGGAGATGCGGCTCTGGCTGGAGGGGTTGAGGCACTCCGACTCTCCGCTCATCTTGAAGAACACTTCCTGTTCCTGCAGCTTCCTGGCAAACTCCTCCTCCAGGGCCTGCAGGGCACACAAACACATGGTGGGCTCATAGCATCACTTAGCAAAAATGTTTTAATTTTTTGAATGGAGTTTGGACAACAGTGTTTTAATGTGAGTCCTCTTTTTTTGTTTTGTTACATTGTTGAGAAGCAAGACATGGCAACGTTACTAAAAGCACCCATATTCTGCTCATTTTCAGCTTCATAACTGTATTTAGAGGTTGTACCAGAATAGGTTTACATAGTTTCATTTTCCAAAAACACCTTTCTTTTTTTTTTTTTTTTTACCAAAAACTATATTTCTGCACTTTGCTGCAGATCCTGTTTTCACCCTGCGTGTTTAGGTCTCTTTTTTACACTAGAAATTAACCGGACCATGGTCCAGTTTGATCCGGACCAAGACTTCCTTTTTGGTTGCACCACATTTTGGCAGTTTGGTTTGGATTTAGTACACGGGAGGTTTCACACCTCTAGAAATCCAATATAGGAACCATGACTCTGATTTAATGGATAACTTATTATGACCATAGCACGCTCGCTGTCTGTAACAAGGACAACACATCATGACCCCTCTGTCATCAGGGCCACCCTCCTCCTTCACTTGCTGTCTGTCAGACTAGTAATGGCCATATGAAGCTTCGTGAACCAGTGTCTTTATTTTCTGAGCCCATTAGATGGCGCTCTTAGTTTTACTAGAAAGGCCTAAGGCATTGCAATTCAGTTTATTCTCAGCCAACTGTTGAACAGAGAGCGCCATCTAGTGGGCTCAGGAGATAAAGACACTGGTTCACGAAGCTTCATTCGGCCATCACTACTGTCAGCTGGCCATATTGATCTTCTAAAATACTTGAAACAGACCACATACAAATATTGGGTTGCTGGGCCGACCTCTAGCTCATCCAGTAAGAGTGTGCGCCCCATGTAGGCTGAGGCCTCAGCAGCTGCCCGGGTTTGAGTCCGACCTAACATCCGGCTAACATTCACTAAATAGCACTCATCACAAAGCATGGCTGAGGCTGATGGGAATACCTTTAGCTGTGCAGGTATTTAAACCAAAGTATCACAGGTCGCCCTCAAAAAAAAGAGATTATAATCTCAAGGGACTTCCTAGTAAACTAAAATAAATTTGTCCACAAACCAAAGTAAAAACAAATAGTCCTCTGGAATCCATAAATCTGTTCTAAATGTCACATTGATTCATCCAGTCATTGCAGATATTTCATTCTGGACCAAAGCGATAGAGGGACAGTACGAACACCACCATGGTCCTAAATGTGGACCGCTGAGTCCTCTTTGTCAGACATGACCCATTACACTCTGCTCATAATAGTTCCAAGAACCATGGATGCATGTGAATGCATTGTCAGGTTGAATGTGTTGCTTTGAGATCCTGAAACACAGTTGAGGTAATGGGCCAGTATAGTGAGTCACACATGCTTGTCAGATGACATCCATCTAATCTAAGCAGTTACAGTATATTAGTTTAGTTTTTTGTTTTGTTGCTCCGGACATTGCTCTCTCCTGCCCTGGTTAAGGACACAGTGAGGTGCAGATAAATAAATTGTTATGAAATGAAAATGATTTTGATGTGTTAAGCATTGGCGACTGAAGACAGCAACAGACTTAGTTGCATGTGAAAACCACCCTCTACACGCATCTAGTGCTGTGGAAACTGATTTTATTTGAGTAAAAGAAAGATAGTTCTATGTAACAAGACAAATTTGGTCGAATGAATCAAACTACAAAATGTTCTACGAGCTCATGCCTTATTTCATTTTTCAACATGGCAATGTATTCAGTTTTTATCATAACATAGAATAATAATAAGACCAGCTAAAATGTGTCTGTCATTATTCACATTACTACTGACTAACACAGGGATACTGACAGGTGGAGGCATGATGTTTTGTTTGAGTACACTGCAGGCTGACTATCAGCCAGGTGTTTGAGTTACTCTACCTTCTTCCTGGGCCGAAGTTTCTCCCTCCACTCCTTCAGCTCCTGGCTGTGCTCCTCGTCCAACTCCTTCAGCTTCTGGGTCTCGTGTTCGATGAGCAGGTGGCACTTTTCGTTCTGAAACACGTACAGATAATATTCAGAAAACAAAAGAGTTTTAGCAGGGGTGGATGAATGAGTGAAGCCAAAGCTTCCTGATCGCCCCCTGGTGGCTGGCTGCAGTATAGGTCATAAATCCAACCCCTCCCTGTTAGCAGACCATGGGCCAAACTAAAACACCCGAGTACACGATAAATACATTTTTACACAAAGAGGACCATTTAACAGTGGCTTGCATAAGTACAAACCATACACCTCAATGCTAAAGAGGAATAAAAAAAAAAAACATCTTTTGGAAATTGATCGTAATGACTTAATTAAAAAATGTAGGAAAATCACCAATTTTCTTTGTGAATGAATAATGTATTGTAAATAAATAAATGATCTTTCTTAAATTACAGGGGGCATTAGTACACACAACTATGTTAAATTCCCACAGTAGCAGGCCCATTTTTATTTTTAATGGCCAGTTATTTCATGGATCCAGGATACTAGACATCCAGATAAAGTTCCCTTGGCCTTTGGAATTAAAATACACGCCCCCCCCCCCCCCCCCCCCCCCCCCCCCCCCCCCCCCCCCCCCCCCCCCCACACACACACACACACACACACCATCACATACCCTTCACCATACATAGAGATAGGCATGGGGAACTTTCCATACGATCATCTCTCAATGCAAATCAAACCAGCTATTAAGCTGACTGAAATAACACCATGGCAATCTCTATGTATGGTGTATGAGGGGGTGTATACGTATGCCCCCTGTATTTTAAGGAAGGCATTTTAAGGCATTTTTTATTTTCAATACATCATTCATTTACAAAGAAAATTGGTGTCCTTAAAAGGTTGGATTTTCCTAAATTAAGGCATTAAGATCAACTTCCAAAAGATGTTTTTTTATTCCTCTCTTTAATCAACTTTATCATGGGTGTGTAAACTGATGGCACACTGATGGTTGTTCACATGTTATTTTTTTAGTACTATAAAACGAGGTGAAACTTTAGGATTGACAGCTGTGATTGACTCGCGATTGGTTGGGAGGGTGTAGGGGCGGGACTTTGAAACTGCGCTCCACCGCCTCATCTCTTATTTTCTGGCTCCCATATTACAAAATGGCAGCGGCCAAAGGTGCACTGGGCCTTCTTCGGTATGTGTAGTATACTTTTCTGTATATTGTCATCTAGACTAATGTTTAGCACTTTTGCTATCTGTTTGCTTTAATAAAAAAATAGACGAAAAATTTGATCGCAAAGAAAAAAAAGAAGGAAAAAAAAGGCAGCACCTGTATCCGAGATATTTTGGCTTCACTTTTGTACAGCGGGAGAAAATAAAGAGCATTGTCCATCTTTTTTTTATACATCTTTGGTTTTTAGAAGCAACTGTGTCTTTTTGGCTGGTATGGTGAAGTGGGAGTTAAACAAGACTGCATGTAAATAGAGGATAATACTTGTTTATGAAACAAATTTAAACGATACATTTCTTTTATAAAAGTGGCATGCTTTTTTCTATCTCTACCTGCATCTGCTGCAGCTCTCGGATGTTGGCGTCACACTGCAGCTGCAGGTCTCTCATCTGGTTTTCATGTTTCTGATGCTGATGGAGCCTCTCGTTCTTTTGCCTCTTCTCTTCCTGGGTTGCAAACTAGAAAAGAGAGACGTGATTAGGCTTTATTATTAAGGTGTATATAGGCTTAGCATTATTATTATTATTGTTATTATTAAGGAACTTGTGTTATGTCACTGTGTTTTTTGGCTTTCCACCGATTGTAAGACAAAAAGGAAAACGGTTCATTTCATTCCATCTCGCTGGGCACCTGCTTGACTTTCTCCCTCTCCTGCTCGGGGGTGATGACAGCGGCGGTGATGCGAAGGCTCTTCTTGAACATGGCCATGCGGGTCTTGGCCTCGCTGCGCTGAATCTTGGGCAGTCTGGTTCTCTCCTGGGTTTGCTTGTTCTTCAACTCCTCGATCAGACGCTGGTTGTAGCGCTGCATCTGCTCCATCTCCTGTACAGGGCACACAGCAGCACAAACAGAACATGGACGGCGCTTCCACAGCAACGCTTTCAAACTTTAGTTTTTAATGCTGAAACTTTGAAATGAACAAAACTGCTGAGGGTTTTTCTGAGGTTGGAGGAATATTAATAATGCAGTTTATTTAAATAGCGCTTTTTGCAACACTTTACAGAGTTTAAAAAAGGAAATGCACATACATCCGCACATTAATTAAACATTGAAAGCAGCTCTAAAAATGTAAGTTCTGACAAGCAATTTGAACGTGGACAGATTGGTGCACTTCAAAGAAGATCTAAGGACGTAAAAGAGCTACAAAGAGGCTGAGTCCTTCATCCAGGCTGTACCTTCTCATGTCTCTTGAGCAGCTGATGTCTCTGCATGAAGTACTGGTCTTTGAGCTGCTGTTTGAACAGCTGGTGTTTCTCCTGCAGATGGCGCTCTTCCAGCTCCCACATGGCAGCCTCCCTTGCTGTTTGCAGACACACAAGTGCACAAAAGACAAAGCTAAATGATGACACAGAAGAACCTTTCACAGACTTATTGAAAGGAAATATCTTCCCAACAATTTGCCTCGATTCTTTATCACTCAATGGTCTGAGGTGGAGAAACACTGCGCAGCCCAAACACACTATGAAAAATGAATGAAAAGACCTGCGTGTCTCTTGGCCCTTCGGGTGCCCAACGCAGGCAGTCTTAAACGCGGCCTTAGACAGCTAACGGCTGACTGCTTGAGTCAACCAACATCAACTTTACTAATGAGGTTTCAGCTTTAAAGCTTATGAAGTATGTCAAAACTTCTGTCCCCAGTGAAAGCCCTTCTCGAGCTCATAATGCACAGTTACACAGTCAACCCCCCCCCCCGTGACTTGGTTCGGTGAGCTTTTCTGAATGGTGTTTGCGCAGCTCCTGGCACACTAAGCATGGGATTAAGTCCCAGGCAGCGCTAACTGCTAACAGGCTCTGCAGTCCAGTCAGAGGGGGCTGCAGGGTCACTGTTGGTCATGCAGATAGTTCTGGTTGCTAATGCCGCTTACTATAAATAAATATATAAGTTAGATTGTTATGGTCAATGCTATAAAATTAGGCCTTCTGCTACCCTTCAAAAAGAAAATAATGTTTGCGCAGTCTCTCTTCTGTCACACACACACACAAACAAACACACACACACTTAGTGACACAAGTAATATCGTCACATTATCCTCAACAACATTATCGCATATTTCTTTATCATTCCGTTCCTGTTCCATCGCTAGTTCAGGCTATGGCTGACAGTACAGTCATCATCTCTTCGTGAAAGTCTTGATATTGATTTGAACACAATGACATGGCTGATAGCTAGCTTCTTGTTAAACATTACGTTACAGTCACATTGTATTTACTGATTGTCAACCGTACACAATGATTTTGGCTTAGAATCATGCTAGTACAACGTTAGCTTTCTGGATCGCAGGTGTCTGAGCCGACTAGAAATATCTCCCGTTTGAAAGAAACTTACGATTTGGATGTAAAAATACCTGTTGATCTTCAGGTAATTAATGGAAGGCACTCCAGATGGTTTTGGCCTCACCGACATCCATTCATTCCCGATACTGGATACCTCCAGTCGTTCGGCATCAACCCTTCCTTAGTCTATATCGACAACATTGATGTTTGGGAGTTGTTCAGGTGCTGCCGAAAGTCCACCAGATGTCCCCAATTCTGGCTGGATATCCCTCACCTTCCTCTTTCTTTGTGTTGTTATTCTAACCTCCGGTGGAGATCCGAGGACTAGGGTTAACTGCTCCTCAGATCTCTGCAGGGTAAATCCACACAGCTAGCTAGACTATCTGTCCAATCAGAGTTTTCTGTTGCATAACTAAAACAACTTTTGAATGTACACGTTGCACCAAAACAAGTTCCTTCCCGAGACTACTTTGCAGAGGCACTGTGGCTCCGTCGGGCACTTAGCACCGTCCATCACGATTGTGATTGGTTTAAAGAAATGCCAATAAACCAGAGAAGGTTGTTCTTCCATCCCAGAATGCTGTGTGGACTCGCCAGACCCTCATCCGCAGCGCTGTTAAGGAATGTCTGGCAAACTAACCCTCACTTAGATTATTCATGTTTCCTCTGATTTAATGCACACATCATGGTATTTGTTGCTTGTAAACCTTTCCTTATGTCCGTTTCTATGTATTGTATGTCTCTAGAAATATTGACTGGCCGATTGACACTGGACAGGAAACCTATCTAGTTCTTATTCCTACCTCGGAGAAGCTGCTGCTTGTGGTTCAGGCAGTCCCTCTCAATGGTGGCGAGCTCGTGTTTGTGCTGCTGGATAATCTTTTTCAGATCACTGTCCAGATCCTGCTGCTGCTTCTGCAGGAACTCCTGTTCCTGGATGAGGGGTTAAAGAGATTACACATGACATGAGGAAAACAGGTCCAGGTGTTAATCCCCTGATCTGCAAACAACACAATAAGGGAATCCCTGAATCTCCATCCATAAAAATCCAACAAAATGCTGACAGACAAAAAACATTGTTTTGTGGAAGAAAGACATTTTATCAATACAAAAAGAGGGACAGGCTTTATGAGGCCAGCTGAGTGTGTGTGAGTGTTTGAGTGAGTTTGCTGTCCTAGTGGCTCTCGGCCAAGTTCACCGCAGGCTAAGCACAGCTCGAGCCGATGAACCAGACAGTTACAACGTGCAACCAATACTAAATTTCGCTTGCTTGTCACATTAATACAACCTAGTACTTAGTCCTAGTACCATTCTGATCCATTATAGAACACTTCCCTCTACAATTTACAGCATGAGTGAGCCCCATCTCTGTGGTAACGTAAAGTTTTTTTCTACGTGTCTCTACAACATGTAACGTTAGACAGCCAATCATAAACATGATCAGATCTTGTTTGGAGAAGGGTCCGGCAAAGTAAGATAAGGAATTAAATGAGGCTTTTTGATACCTTGATATTAAGGAGGCAATTTGGTCGTAGCCTAAAACGTTTTGGGCAACAACGTCATTATCTCTCATCGCATATTTTCCTCATGCCGTGCAGCTCTAGACCAAAGTAGAGATTTGTTGATAGCATAGCACAACTTAAGGCTTGGTGTGGGTGTGTACTGATGTATGGAAAATACAGTGTGTGTAGTCTCCAGAGACTACTTTGCTTTAAGAGAGACAAGAAAAAAGTCAGATTCCAAATCTAAGAAAGGCATCAAAACACACACAGGGAGGCCACTTACGTCCTGTATGGGAGCGTTGCACAAGGTGCATGAGGACAACTGAAAGGACTGAATCATACCATGGGACACTACCTGTGGACCACAGTCAATTACTTTTATAGACATTGCGCTAAACAATGCACACACACTCTGAAGCTGTGGCAGACACCGCAAACTCCGCTAGGTGGAAGGTTTGGAAAAGAGAAGAAAAGTCATTAAAACTGCATCAAACGGCACAATAAGTGTCTGCTGGATAGCTTTGTGCATGCTACCATCAAACAGTTTAAAATCTGTTCCGACAAAAAGGCAGAAAGAGAGGGATGAGAGGAACAGGAAGCGCGTGTGTCAAAGTTCAAAAACTCACAGCAAACAGTGCCCTCATTATCTCCTCTGGCAGAACTGGGGCAATATCCTCTATAATAAGTTTTATGATAGCATTTGTCGCATGCTTTGGAGAAAATCCCATTTCCTGGTTCTCCATTTTCCGGCCAGCCATGAGCAATAGATGAAAATAAAAATGAAGCATAAGCTGTGGATAGTTAAGCACTATGTGACAAAAATAAACGAGAAGTGGCAGTGTAGGCTGGTTTAGCCCCGCGCAGCCTAACGTCATTTATATAAACACTTACAAGGCAGATCAGAGCAGCATGTGTTTGTGTCAAAGTATTAAAACTACTCACTATGAATAGGAACCGAACAAGCTATCCCAATCTCAGAAGGGACTAGATGTAGGCAAAGGGAAGTGAAAGGAAATTAAATATAATGTGTTCCACATTAGGGCTGCACAATACAAGGGAAATATGTTACTATGATTATTTTGACTGATATTGCGATTGCGAATAAGAGTCTTGATATTGGAGGGAATGCTCACTTTTTCGTTTAGTTATTCTCCATTTTATTTGAAAAATATTGAAATGATAATAGTGTGATTCTTGAGAAGATCTGTACCAACCAAAGATATTTTCTTTGGTCTGTAGGATACAATTTGTAGGCCGGGATGTCTCTGCAGCACGAACCATAGTGGTTTGACACATATTTTGCCTTTAACAAAAAAGAATAATCCGCTCTGTGATTTGGATGCTGTGCTAGTCTATCTCCTTAACTTCCGGGATTGCTCTATTGCCACCGGAAAATCCGCTGGATGCCCCTCTTTTTGGCCGGATGTCCGTTACCTTCCAGTTTTTTTCTGAGGACTTTGGTTAACTGCTCCTCAGATCTCTGCAGGGTAAATCCAGACAGCTAGCTAGACTATCTGTCCAATCTAAGTTTTCTGTTGCACAACTAAAACAACTTATCAACGTATACGTTCCACCAAAACAAGTCTCTTCCCAAGACTGTTTTGCAGACGAGCCGGGGCTCTGCCCGGTGCTTAGCACCGCCCAAGACGAGTGTGATTGGTTTAAAGTAATGCCAATAAACCAGAGCACATTTTCCTCCCTCAACTGGTATGCTATGTGAACTAGCCAGACGCTCCTCTGCAGCGCTGTGGAGGATGGTGGGGCAAAGGAAAGACTAATGTTTCACTAGTCTATATTGCAATTTTGATAAAATTACAATTCATTGTGCAGCCCTAGTACAAATGCTAACCTCTTTCTTGCGGTTCTTCAGCATGTTTTGGAACTTGGAGAGTTCCTTGTCTTGCTCGGCTTTGATGCGTTTGGCCTCTTCCCGGAGCCGGTTGGTGTGCTCCTGCTCCAGCCTCTCGATGGTCTGCTTCTGCTGCCGCTCCAGGTTCTCCACCTCCTGGTCGTATTGACGCTTCTTACTCTGCAAGACACAGAACGGCCACATCACATCAATCAGACGAACGGTTGTGAAAGAAGTGTGTAATATCCGAGAGACATGTTGAAGGAGCTGTAGACGTGAAAGACGTTTGGTAGATGCCAAATTTAAAAAAAAGTCATGGATGAATTATTTTCTGATATATTGGAAATTCTTAAATAAAGGACAAAATATGCATAACCTTTCCAGAGGCCAGACATTTTAAAAAGGGAATATGAGGCAGCCAACATTGTGATGAGGAACTCCATGAATTTCTGAGGAACATCAGCACGGTAAAACACACTGCAAGAGATTTTATGAAATGCAATGGTTTAAAAACTGCATCAGTTAAGACGAGCATGTTCACTAACAGGGATATACAGAAAATGAACAGCACAGTTACTAGTGACAGGCCCAGTCATGGCAACTGAAGGGAATCAAGTCATCCTTTTCACTAACGGGAGCAATTTGCCATTCAAAATGCTCCTGCATCCAAGGCAATATTCATTTGGTTACACTTCAGAAGCCATTGTAACAGCTGTCTCATGAACTAACTCTGCCTTTCAATATCTTGCAATGAATCATTTGGAAAAACAAACAAACACTGATGTACAATTCACACGGAGACCCAGACCGCTGCCTTTAAATTGTAAAAAAAAAACAATTAAGTAGATGTTTCAGTTCCGTGTTGTTACTCCCACTTTTTCTGATGCTTCCTCTTCATTTACAGAACAAATAATTTCACCTCATTAAAAAATGAAACTCTGTATGTCCACATCCAAATTCTTTCCAAATTAAATAACTGATCAACTGTTACTAAATTTAACTTTAATATTAAAATCCATTGTTTGATTGTTGTGAAATTTCTGCCAAATAAAAACCACATTTATGGGATCCTTGCATCCCTGCATACTAACACCGGATCTATTTTTAATAAGTTGGCATTAACAATAAATTAAGGTCTCTGCTTTGCCGTTCTCGGAGTTGTGTGACTCACCGTGGTCTCCTGTTCAAAGCGGCGGTACAGCTGTTCTTTTTGCTGCTGCAGCTTGTTGCTGAGCTGCTGCTGGGCCCTCTGCTCCTCCTTCTGCAGGAAACGCAGCTCCCTCAGCTCTTGGCGTCTGGAGAGGTGTAGGAAGAGGAGACAGACAGGAAGGTGGGGGCGGAGGAAAAAGAATAATTATGTTAATTATGTGTCTTTTTTATAGCATAAAGAAGGTCACAGAAGAAGTAGAGAGGAAAGAAGTTTGATTAGTAAAAAAGTGTCAGCATTTAGAGAGAGATGAACCCCAGACACTCAGGTTTAACACTAAGGTTCCTTGCCAATGTATTCACATGATATTTACATAAAATTAAAGCCCAGTGCAGTGTGCATGCAAATGAAGGCAGGTGAATACCTCAGGAATCGCATCTCCTCATTCTTGGTATCATTGTCAGTGATGATTTTCGATGTAGTCACGCTAACTTCCACTCCATCCACAATGAATTTGCGAGTCTTTTTCAACGTCTTCTTCTGACGCTTGTTGTCCTGGGCGAAGAAGAAAAAAAGAGTTTATAGTTGTATCTGTACCTATGCATGTCTGTGAGGCAGTTTCTGACATTTGACTATGTGGACTGTGTGAGTTACCTGTATGGAAACAGATCCAGGCTCTTTTGTTTTGGATAGAAAGCTTGAGATGGACAGATTCAGGTCTACACTGCTGGTATCAGCAGCTGAGCCCCTCCCTGAGTCGGAATCTCTCTCTTTGTCATCCTTAGCTTTGTCTGGAACCATCTTCTCATCCTCTGCATTTATGCTCTCCTTTTCTGTGAGCTTCTGTGCATTCTCCTCTTTTGGGACAACTTTATCTTGCTCTGGTAGTGTCAACGTCACCTTGAGATTTTTGTACCGGTCCTTCTCCTCTTCTTCTTCTGCTGCTGCTGCTGCTGGTGAGTTTGATTCCTCCATACCAGCCATCTTTTCCTCCATAGGAACCTCTGCGACCTCTGAACTCTCTTTGCTATCCTTTGGATTGGCTGGAACCTCGGCTGTGTCCACTTCTTTTTCATCCTCCACTGCAATCTCCAGCTGCTGCATTTCCTTCGCAGGTGCCTCTGGTTCAGCGTTCGGTTCTGGTTGTGGGGAGGCAATATCTTCCCCTGCTATTGGAGGCTTCTCCTCAACTGGTGTCTGTTCTATCTCTCCATCGGCATCCTCAGCTGGAGTGTTCGGAGTCTCGTCCGTGTGCTCCACCAGAAAGCCAGTGTCCACCACGTGATTGGCCACGGGGAGCTCAGTGGGTGTTGGCAAGGACACAATTGTCTCAACCTTCTCAGGGACAGGTTCCAAGTTGGAGGGAGAGAGGGAGATCTTCTCGTCCTCCGAGCTGGCGACACTGACATCAGAGGGTGCGCGTTTGTGTCCCTGTAGAACAGGTGGAAGTGAAATTTAGAGAAAGCTAGAACCCAACAGAGACCAAGAGTGACCGCCCGCTTTGTGAACAGCTCTGGTTTTGTTCCCTAATTCAATTGCTCCACGGATGTTTTATTAAATGCTTACATAAAGAGGTTTAACAGCCAAACGGCTATAAATGTGTGACTAGGGCTGCACGAAAAGAATAAATTATCCTATTGCGATTATTTTGAGCTGGTTACGGTAGGATTCCGGATATTGGAGAAAAGGATCATTTTGCATCATTATTCTCATTTTTATTGAAAAATGTATATCATTATAGTGTGACTTTTGCGAGGATCTGTACCAAGCAAAGATGTTTTCTTTGGTCTGCAGCAGCACAAAACTTTAATTATTATTATATTCAGATTATTGGGATTAATCAAGAAAATAAATCAGCAAGTTAATCAATATTGAAAAAGCAAATGTTATTTGAACCCCCAATCACTGTAAATAAAACGTTAAACTGTTAGAACTATTTTAAAGTGAGCAAAAAATCTGACGATTGTTTTCTAAACTGATTGATCTTTATATAAAATGGCAGAAATTATGACAATGACCCAGACCCTAAATTGAAATACGGTGTTCAAATTGTTTGTTTTATCCAACCAGCAGTCCCAACACCAAAATATATCCAGATTAAAATTATGAATAAACTATCAAAATATCTTCTGTTTAATTGTTTCAGTCGACTGATTCATTGACTTACCATTTCAGCTCTACTACAAAGTCATAAATGTGAATCACAAACCAACAAGGGTACTGTGCATCTGCACAATGAAAACTATAAAAATGGATATGTGTACACACCAGGTGCGCTTCTGTCTCTTCCTCTTCTTCTTCCTCTTTGTGGTCTTCTTCAATCTCCTCTGTGACCTCGGCCTTGGCCTCAGCTATGAGCTCCCTCAGAGGCCTGCTGTCTTGCACACTGGCCACAAAGGAATGCTGCGCAAAAGGCAAAGAAAGAGAAAAAAAACACAGTTTCATTTATATATGTTATCACCCAGTGCACAGCTAGGGCAGGGCAATATATCGATATTAAATTGACATCAATATACAGTGTTAAACTAGATATCGCCAGTCAACTGTTAATTCAGTCATGATTGCAATTTCGATTTAATTTTCTGAACTAAATCTACAATAGTGTTGCAATATTGACATCAAAGTATTTGGTCAAAAATGTTGTGATATATTGCCCAGCTCTATGTACAGCATATTATATGGTTAACTCAACGTTTTACCTCCCGCAATAAAAGCACTTCACTATAGTTGGCAGCAAAGACCGGACAGCCTGCAGGTAAGTAATCCCATAGATTTTAGGATATAAATTGCTCACAGTATAACAGGCATCTCTATTTTGACTATATAAAACACATCAAAGCACTACCGAAAAAATAAAACAATAAATCAATCACACACTTAACAGTAACTGGGAAAAATATTTCTAACGTTCTTTCCTCCATCCTTTTGTTACTCTCCATCTGGAGATTTCACCTCACAATAAACAAAGAAATAAATCAACTTCTTAACTGCAAATAAAGATAAGACTACACACACTGCATCTAGGTCTCGATCGCCTTACCTTTTTCGGCTTAGAAATCTGTTGCACATATTCTATCGCAGGCCGGAGAATATGCAGCTTCTTCGATATCAAAACCTTCATCGGTGGCAGACCGCTATTTTCTATTTTCAAGCCCATTGAGTCTTCCTCTGAACATCAATCGCAGAACAATCCTTTGCCTGCTGCGTTGTAAACTATTTTCTGAGTGTGTGTGTGTGTGTGTGTGTGTGTGTATGAATGTGTCCTAACGGCTTCTCTGTAAATAAGTGGCTCTGACTGGGTGAGCACCTTAAAGCCTATGGAAATAGAAAAGCCTGCGCTGCTGACGTCAGCCTAGGCACAATGGGATGAGCGTCGGTCTTGCCAGGATCACGGTTCAGTACCTGATACAGACGTGACACCAATCAGGTAAACAGACTTCTTCTACGACTCTGATGCTTACGCTTTTGAATGGCAGCTGTTACATGGGTATGGGATGGGGAATGAGGATTATCTGTTTAGGATTATCTGTAGGATTATTATGGGGTGATTTATAGATAGTAAAATAGAGGGTTCATAACTTGAGTGAAAACGTGTAAATGTTTAAGAGTAAGGTACCTGTAGAAGTTGAGTCGAAGTCCATCTGTTGTCCACATGCTTGTCCAAACACCGCCTTAAGAAATCACTGAATTCTGGGGACCTTAAGGGTGGAAGTGGAAAAAAAATTAACTTGAATATGGTCATGTACAATAAAAACGGTTATATTAAAATGGGAGAAAGAGTATGAAATGATCATCTCTGAGAAAGAATGTGTGCACGGGAACATGTCTACATATGTCTATGTACAGTCTACTTGCACCAGTTTAGGGTCATCTGAGAGAATTTGATTAGATACTTTGTAACCCTCTAAGTTAAATGTGTACAGAGAGGTGAGATGAGAAGGGGCCTATGTTGGAGGAAATGAACAGCTGGCAGATCATTTCCATATAATTTGGAACTTTTTGGTAAAATCGGCTGGAAGATATGTGGTGATGGAATTGACTGTTACTTTTCTAAAGTCTAGTGGGCAAAGTTGCAGCTGATGTATTGGGAGAAGACAAGCATTTATTAAAGATATTGGTGATTGATAAAACGGGAATGGTTTTGAGACTGAATCTCAAAACAAAGACTGACTGGATGGACATTGTTACAAATATTTGGAGAGTATGACTTTTCCGCTTAATCTAAAAGCTAATAAATACTGGCAAAACTGGAGAAAACAGATTGTATTTGTGAACTCATGAGACAATTAATATATGCATGAGTAAATAGGTGACCAACTGTGTGGTCTGCTTTGTTGTATTTCTGTTTCTTTAGGAAAAAGAAATTATATAAAAATAAAAATTGCAATCTTGGATCTATGCAAAGGCTAGTGTCATTAAAAAAAAACTGACTAACAAAAAGGCAAACATTTAAGGCACTCAGAGTTTTCCAAAACTAACACAAGGCCATTGAAACCAGTGACCAGTTTCTCCCTCGTGCCTGACTCACCAGCGTGACGGCTGCATCAAGGTCGGAGGATCTGCCTTGGCTATTTTCAGCAGGACTCTCATGGGGTTCATCTCGTGATTGGGAGGCTCAATCTGTGCCAGCTCAATCAAAGTGACCCCGAGGGACCAGATATCAGCCTTGTAGTCGTATGGACGGTCCTTGGACGTCTCGCACATCACCACCTCTGGAGCCATCCTAGAAGGAAAGAAGGGATGTCATTGAAAGGAGATATTCATGAAAGTTTATTCTATATTGTGCAAGAAAGTCACAAACAGTGAGAAATATTGTGCTTTTCTCAAAAGAATTAACAAAAAAAAGGTTTTATTGAGTTGTTTTATATCCCACTCACCAGTAGGGCGTTCCAATGAAAGAGTCCCTCCTCTGCAGGGTCTTGGTGTTTTTGGCAGACACACCAAAGTCCGCTGGAAGAAATGTGACAAGGCAAATCAGAAACTTGCCAGAAAGAACTCTCATTATTTATTTTCCAAATGTAGCAAACAAGTAAGACTGCACAACTGCTAATGTCATCAGTGCACGAAGTGCACATCGGGCCTCATTCACCACAACCACAACATTTTTAAGAACAAATGTGACTTAAACCCCCCTTATGCAGTTTTAAAGAAGATTTTGGCATTCACCAATGTTTTCTTATTTGGGATTTGTTCTTAGGTAAGAACAGAATCTACGCACACTGAAGAGCACTCTAACGCACAATTTAGAGCTGACATGTTTCCGCAAAACAAGTAGCTTTATTGTTTTTGTCTGTTCTAATTTCTCTCCATTTTGTAACTAATTACTTTCATTATTTCACACATAATTACACATTTGTTTGTTTTAATAAATACACACCACTGCTCATTTGTAAAGAACTTTGAATTGCCATTGTGTATGA
Source organism: Etheostoma cragini (assembly GCF_013103735.1). Classification (NCBI taxonomy): domain Eukaryota; kingdom Metazoa; phylum Chordata; class Actinopteri; order Perciformes; family Percidae; genus Etheostoma; species Etheostoma cragini. The sequence goes on from NC_048408.1 coordinate 7,917,113, forward strand.
ATTGTACTAGGCCTTTATAAATAAACTTGCTTTGCCTTCAACCCACATCAATTATATTACCCTGCTATCCAATAAGAAGTGATTGATCACGCTATTTATACACCAAGTGTCCTATGACTTTTGAAAGGAAAAATATTGCCTCAGATTTCAGATAAAACCATTTCTTTCCTACTTCATCAGCTTTGCGGCCTTTTCCGGATACAGCGTTCAATGCCTGAGCAACTGCATTCCATGCATCGATTTTGTTTGCTGCTTAGTATGCACTGCTGACGCTACTAAATATGATTTCACGTTTTCCGTTAACTTCCTGCAGCAGTACCTTCACTTCAGAATTACTAAAGTTTTTCATTCTTTTGGAGTCAAGGACTCCGTCTTTACCACGTCTTTGACATTTCTCTAAGCATGCACACGACAAGGCCCTTCCGTCTTATGCCCTTTTATGGGAATTAACGGGCGTTAATCTATGCTAAATAGGCGCAACCAGCATGTGCTTTCAATTTACGAAGACAATGGGATTCATCATTATAAGAACAGACCGGCAAACAATTCTGCTGTTCAAGAACACGTCATGAAACGGGCGTAGACTTTTCTGAGGGACTTTCTTAAGAACATATTTAATGTTCTTAAGAAAGTATATACATATTTTTGATTGGTGAATGAGGCTCATTCTTCTGAAATTGAAATGACGACATCATGCCTTGTCTGCGTCGTGTGTTGAGTCACAGCTCAGCAGTGTCCCGGCAGGCAGATGCACAGGCACCTCTGTGTGTGTTAGTCTCTGCACAAAATGCTTGTTGTGTGTTATTTAACAGAGCTTGTTCCATCTACCAGCAGTGACTCACACCCCTGTGAGTAAGCCACGTTACTGCATCCGCTGTGGATACATGCTTGTTCACAGAGCAGCAGGTCCTAACAATGAGGCTGGATTAAATAAACTTATTCATGTTATAATGTCTGCAATGGCAATACAACATTAAGACTGTGCAGTATAAGTTATGGTCAATTTCCTTTACATTTTATTTTTTAAAGGCATATTCCACTTATTTCACAAATCATATTGAGTATATTTTCCACAATATAAATCTATTTAGCATATGAAAACAGCATACTGTCTTATTTATCTTGTGTTTTTTGACAGTACAAAAGGCGCAGAATGTATTATCTATGTGGTTCTTAAATTCCGGACACACTGACACTGTCCTCCATTGATTCACAAACAGATATTATGGCTGTACCAAATACCATTTTTTACACTCCGAAGCTTCGGTACTTCGGTACTCAACAGCAAATATTCAAGGCTGCTACAGTATAACTATACAGACGTTACGGTGCGTCTACATACATCAGACTGCTTAAGTATAACTATACAGACCTCTACACACATCAGATTGCCTGCTTGCAACGCACATGTTCTCTGTTCCTGGCTGAGATGGACCACATAGCACTGCATAATTTAGCCACAGTGATTGTTAATTTTTGTAGAGGCAAAATTTCTGCTGCCACAGTATCAGAACTAGGGCTGACGCACAATGAAGTCGCAGTAGCCTTTTAAATTATCCTGCTGACATAATACACCCCCCCGTTGGCTGCCGCTCACATTGCAATTTAACAACAAGTAGAACTATTCAGAGGTTATTGGGCCCGTCCAGTTTAACGCCACATACTGTTGTGTTGAGTTTTTTGTCAAAACGTTCCCTTTGTCCTAATTGGACAAAGTTGAACTTGCAAGTTCGGGTCAGCTCATCGTCCTGATATCAAACATCTGGAAACATTAAAACGGTAAAATGTGTTTGCGTTGCCTGTGTGAAAGCGGCTTTAAATGGATATTACCGTACAGTAAATTCTTGCGGCATTTTATTAAACAGTGACACTATGAGAAAACACGAGATAAACACATGCGACTAAGACCAAAGGCACAGAGCCTAAACTGCTAGACTGTGAACTCATTTATGGTTTGTCCCATAGAGCAGTTGCAAAATGCAAAATGTACTTTTCACTCTGGTTCTTAACTTTCTGTATACATTGTATGTATTACAAAGATCACATTTTTCTCCACTCATCTCACAACAACACTCATTTAACCATGTGTGGATTTGGAGTAACATTTATATGAATTCTGAGCGTTATAGAGGGCAGTTTGAGACAAAGTCTGTGGCCACCTCGCCTTGAAAAATTGTGTACTTTCTGGTGTTATTAACTGGATTTTACTTTAGCCTTACCCAGCTTGACGTCACCGTCCAGTGTGAGAAGGATGTTGCCAGCCTTCAGGTCTCTGTGGATGATTTTATTGTCATGGAGGTAGACGAGGGCCTGCAGAGTCTGCTTACACACCACACGGATCTGAGGCTCTGTCAGGGGCCTTTCCAGTTCTACAGGGTACCACACAATCACATGCTCTGAATTCCTGACCGTGGAGTACACAAATGCAACCTAATCATGGATAGTAATATGGGCTAGGCCACTTTCGTTAGAATAGAGAATGTAAAGAGTAGGTGGTCTACAGAGGTCTTTGGCCTTCTTCACTTAGCTGTTTAGCGCTGTTTCCTTTTTCAATGTGACAACCTGTATGCAAAGTAGAAATGCTGACTCACCGAGCATGACTGCATCCACAGCCCCTCCTCCACAGAACTCGATGAGGATCTGCCAACAAGGGGATAAAAGGAAGGTTCTCAAGCTCAGAGAGAGATGTTTGCCTACGTGTATTTAGTCTGCTGGAACATGCATTGCATATACAAACAAAACTCAAAAGGGACTCATTAACATTATCATCACCTTCATCATCATGTACTAACTATTTGACTGAGGCAATTTGAGAATTAACACTCTGAGCCCTTAAAGGCATTTAGGAGCTTTCAGTATGGCTGTTAAGGTAAGAGGATTGGCCCCACGTTGAGGAAAAGGTTTCACACAGGTGCTAGCTAGCAGCTATATTACCAGGCCACATTCTAAACAGGATTACAGTTTTAGGCAGTAGGTGAAGTAAAGCATCTGGAGAATCGTTATTAAGCTTAGACATAAGGATAACCTTATAGCGCCATGCTGAATCACTTCTCTACACTGGGCAACATGTCACAATTAAGGAAGAGGAAGTAAAGCCCTAATTCTGCAATGTTGTCACCATTGAGTAACTAATTGTGGTTGATACGTTGGTTAAGGTCAGCCTGCATTTAAAATGACAAGTGATAAAATCTTTTAAGAGTGTATTTACTTAAACAAGACTAACTTTAAAAAAAAAATTATAATTCTTTTTTTTTTTTTTTTTTTTACTTCTTTTCTATTTACCAAGGTTCAATGCCATTCCATTATTCAGTTTAGCTTTTCAAGACTGTTCTACTTACAACAACAAAGCCCTTACAAGAGGTACAATGCCTGAAGTCTCAGAACAGTCTTGGCTCTTCAACATGCACACTGCTCTAGTGTTTCCCTGTAGGCGTGCTGTTGTTTTAACGGCTCTGCTGTTGTACAATGGCCCCCACAGAGTGGCAGCGGGCAGAGAGGAACCATGGGCCAGGGCTGTGGCTTCCTCTCCCACTTGTTTATTTGACATGGACACAAATACATGAAGTAATGTGTGTGCGCCCGCGTTTTTTCAACTCCATTCATGTGGCACAAAGGACGAGGATGTGAGAGTGTATTTAATCTTACCTAAATTTTGTTAAGGCTAAAATGGAACATTAGCAACACCGCAGCCTAGAAACTGTTGCTGTGCAACTGAAATTGTAGCGCAACAGCAAAAAGGGAAACAAGCGTCAATGAGTGACACAATTTGGTATGCAGTTTTAAAGTAAGTCCTGGGATTATGTTGAATAAAGCCTTTCATCTCCAGGCGGAAACATCCTGGTCTCCTCTTCGCACAAACAGGTGACACACAGGTCAAGATAATAATCAAGAGACAACCTCTATCAGGCTGTGGCCATTGTTCAGAGGACAATGGGGAGGAAAAAAAGGCAGAGCGCTCAATGAAATGCAATGAAATTAAATACGCAGGTAATCATGAACGTTTTTAAAGACCTGGCTTTCTTTTTAGATGCTTGTGTATCGACTCACACAAGTCTTTGCCATGTGTATGTGGCAGAAAGTCTATGTGATAGAAAATGAAAACCCCTGATAACTGGGTTGGACCAATCTGTGATCTAACTCCATCACAGAGTTCCTTACTTTATCTATTTATTCTTGAGCGGCGCCAAGCGCCGGACAGAGCAACAATGCCGCTGCAAAATAGCCTCGGGAAGGAACTTGTTTTGGTTGAACATGTGTACGTTCAAAAAAGTAGTTTTAGTCGTCCGACAGAAAACTCAGATTGGACAGATAGTCTAGCTAGCGGTCAACATGGAGCATAAGCATATGCAACATAAGCACTTCCTCTGAAATATAAAGTCTACTTGTGCTGCGTTGGGGGGGGGGGGGGG
>NC_048408.1:7921531-7955750 GCF_013103735.1 Etheostoma cragini
ACAACATACACCGCTTAAAACCTTTATTGTATACTCCCTCATAATATCAATACTGGTCTAATTTGTGTTTCAGAAAAAAATGCATCACTAAATCAAAGTGCTGTCTTAGGTCCATGTGTTTCCCTGTTTGGGTGGTAATACAGAGGAAACACTGATGGCATTGTCTCTCCAGAGAGCTCTTCTTTCTACTCACCCAGAGTTTGCTCTCATAATAGAAAGCATCGAGCAGTTTGACAATGTTTGGGTGGTTGCAGGAGGCCAGGATGTCAATCTCCACCATGTAGTCCTCCAACTCCTCCTCAGTCTTTGTGTCAATAACTTTGGCTGCAGCTAGAATTCCCGTCTGTTTGTTTTGAGCCTGTAAGATGAGAATATTATTAGACTGTTGCTGTATGGCCAAAGGCAGCATAGTAAGGTAGTCTTAAGTCTTGCTTTTATTGTATCTCGGGATCTAGTTCCGAGAATGTGTATTTGTTCTCATGTTACTGCTCAGGATGAACACACGTCATCTTAAAGACTTATTTAAGGCCAAACGTGGTTTATGTTGGACTCTAGGTTGTCTTGACCTCAGACCTGCCACATACACTTCACAACCATTAATAGGATCTGAAAACAACAACTAAATCTTGCCTGCTTTGCTGTAGGCCTAAGTTAAGTTAGCAGAACACGAGATATGTCACGTTAAAGTGGAATTTTCTGTGGTTTGTTTTGGCTTCTCTGCAGGCAGGATGTGCTCAATGAAGTCGCCACAGCGATATGGGATGCAGCCACTTCCTGATAACCTGCCAGTATTCTGCGGTCAGCCATATATACCATTTAAAAAGTAACCCCCCATAATCTACTTAGCTGTACTAAAGCAGACAGTTTATATTGCACTATGACTCAATAGAGTGTGTGAACTATCCCATGCAACAGTGCTGTGGGGCAGTACAACTGGTATGGGCCAAAACCCAGACATAAGACTGCAATTTAGTATTTGTAGACTAAATCTCCTTCAGCGTGACTTTGGCATATAACTGCCAGTAGGACAAACATAAACTGCTTCTATGGAATTACAATGATAAAATGATTTGTTTTGGTCCGTTTTCCCATCCTTTAACAGTAGGTCCTGTCAATTGAGCCTTGCTGTTGGAATGCTGGGAAATTGGCAACATGTGACTAAACCATTGTGCAAGAAGATTAGGCTTAATTTAAGTATGATACAAAGTAACACCAAGTCCAACTATTTCAAAGTGTCCAAAAATAGCATTTGGCAACAGAGAGCAAAACAGAACATGTAAGCTGAATTCATTAGCCACAGACTTGCTGGTGGAGCCCTCCTGTGTGATAACATTCACTGTCACTCATGCAAATTAAGCTTTTAGCTCGAGCTATGCATTAGGCTAACCCAAACAATGGTCCTGTTAAAAGGGGAAAAAAGGGGTTGCTTTGACATTGGGTTAGCTTTCCAAAAAAGGAAAAGGGGAATTATTTGGCTGGCTTGTTGGATTTAAAGATGAAGCTAAAGAACAGATAGGATATAAACCATAATAATCATCCACCAGCATCATAAAAGTGCTCCTGTTTGGAAAATGTCACATTTCTGATTGCTCTAGCCATCGTTTATACCTGTAGTTATACGACAAAGACGATGTTAACTTTTTGTGCCATCAAGTCAGTTTCCAGCAATGAATGGGTGTGATGACATGTAAGCAAACTTCACAGTGAAAGGGATAGGAGTGTGAAGAGGGACCTCAGCAGTCATATTTGACACCTCTCTGCCACAGTCCTGGTTTACTGGTTGGAAGATGTTGGGTGGGTCAAAGCAATACAACACTAAGGGGACACTGCTGGTAGCTGATACCTTGTGTCAAGCTTCAAAAAGAGGATTGCTGGGTTACAGGACTTTTGAAGTTTTGGTCCATTTTATGAAAACAAAAGTCGGCCACAATACAGCAAAAAAAGGAGAAAAAAAACATCGTCTACAAAGAGCAGCTCTGAGGCATTTCCTACCTTGAACACTTTTCCAAAGGCTCCATCACCCAATTCACCGATTATGTCCCATACTTCCTCTGGATTTTCATCTCTGCGCACGTGTTCATACTGTTTCTTCTTCTTCTCTGATCCCAATTTAAATATTTTACGGAAATTAAAAAATGACATGCTGAAACCCTCCTCGTTCAATTCGCAAGTTGACAAAAGAATTCAACTTTAAAACGCCAAAGTAGTGTCACAGTAGAACACAGTTCACTTCAGCATAAGTTTTGGGAATAATGGGTGTCCCATTAGCTATTAATGTCCGTTTGGTCAGCACAGAGTTTAACAGTAGCTTTCATAATATTAAGTAACAAAACCTAGCCTAGCCTTTGACACCGTTTTGGTCAGTCCAGAGAATAGCTCTTTCTCTTTGGGTCATTGTACACCCCGATATAAATAGCTAACGGTTGACGTTGACGTGTCCTAGCATTGAATATCCGCCTAAAACAAGACTTTATTTTTATGCAAAGTAGTAAGTGAAGCTCGTCGTTGTTCCAACTCCTGACGACCAACTGGCCCGACAACCCTGTACGGTTCTTTCTCAACCAAAAGAAAACAAATGATGAGTAAGGCGTCCTCCCAATTAGTTGTATTCCACAGAATAATTCATTAGTTTCCTTGAGGCTAAACGGGTACAGTTGGTCCGTGCATTAACATTAGCTTAAATGGTAATAAAAAAACAGTCACCTTTCGCTTGGTGTGAGACGGGTTTAGTAATCTAGCGGATTTAGTGTCTATGCGCGTTCCCGAGTGCGCGCAGCTGCGGTTCTTTCTCTTCGTGCTCCTCGTGTTTGACAGTTGGCGGGGTAATTTCAGTCTTCTGCTGCCCTCGTCTGTATGGGAGACCAAACACAAATTGTGCGGGGGATGTTTAAACCATTTACCACGATACTTTATCATATTTTTATCAAGAAAAACTATCAGTCGGCTGTGTGCAACGTATTGGTTGTAGTATTCCTGCGTCAATCTGCCACCGTCACCTCAACAAATACTACAGTCAAGTTTCTTTGTGTGTCTCCCTGAAACTACATGTCCCACACACCATTGCGAAACACGAACGCGCTGTACAGAAGTTAAGGACAGTAAATTAATACAACGCTTTTAAACGTAGTAATATTTTGTTATATTATACTGCAACTGTGGCCTTTCTGACACGAGCATATATAATGTATGTGACACCGTAAATAACAAATAACGTTACGTTTTTAACATGCGTTACTATAAGCGTCACGTGACTAATACTTGGGTTTCTCTTAAGTACTCCACGGTAGCTAACGCTAGCTCAAAACCACTCTCTAGGCCGTTTTGGGGAAAAAAGGTTAATAATCTTTGTTTGCTTTCATGATGAAATGCAGGCAGCTACGATGGATCCAGCGGAAGAGACCCCGTCGATGTTGTGGGGGCTGGACCCGATGTTTTCTGCCTTCGCCAGGCTGTATGTTAGAGACATCCTGCAGATGAAAGAGTCCACACAGGTGCCAGGTAATAACACCCAAAGAAACAAAAGTTCTTTCATTTACTGACTGTGTTCTTGGTATTTACACTTGAAACTTCACAAGCAACATTATAGGTCTGAATATTTGTGCCCTAATATCCCTAAACTAGCAATTTATAAATGAACGTCAGTCAGCCAGTTTAGCTGATTACTTTGTGAGTTCCTAGCCAAGAGTAGCAACAGTTTTTAGATGTTGACTGTTTTTTGTCACTTACCACTTATTAGGTTTAAGTCATTGACTGTAGATGATAGCCTTGGTCCTTGAAGCTCTTTATACTCTCTTTTTTGTTAATACAGTGTCAGATGTGTAATGTTGACAATGATAATAGTTGATGCCAGGGCTCTGCAATATATCAATATAAATCGACATCATGATATTAGATATCGTCTTACATTTTAGGTTTCGTAATATGTTGTGAGGGTTGTCTGTTCCTGCTTTTACAGGCTGCCTTACAGTAAAGTGATGTCCTTTTCTGAACTTACCAGACTCTACTCGTAGTTCTATTATTTACCTTTACCCACTTTGTCATCGTGTCCATATTACTGATGATTATTTATCACAAATCTCATTGTATACATATTTTGTGAAAGCAACGATGGTCAACCCTACAATATCGTTGCAATACCCAAATCAAGGTATTTGGTCCAAAATACTGTTATATTTGATTGTCTCCATAAATCGTCCAACCATAGTTGACGCTTTCTTATTTTTATCCACCCATGTCTCACAGGTATTTACTTCTACAACGCCCATCCAATCTATAAAGTGGATGTACTTGGGACAGTGGTATACAAGAGAGAAAGAGACGACTTCTTCTGTTATGGAGGTATCTTGCTATGGACCTGTGTGTAACAAACCATATTTTGTTTGCTGTTATTTCAGTAAATTCATTACACTAGCAAATTTACAGTATGTGTTTATGTATGTATCTGGTATGTATTGATATTAATAATACATACAATATTTCAGCAATAGGTTTTTGAATGATGGGTGTCATTTTGGGACCCACACAGAAAAGGGATACTCTTGCATGTTATGGATTGAGAAAGTCTTCATCTTTGACAATGCCTTGGTTTATTTTTTGTACATTTCACAAACCGACACACGCTCTCCCGTTCAATAAAGGCCTAAAAAATAACTCTGACTTCCCAATCTCCTGTCAAGCAAAAACAGATTTTGAGTATATTTTGATCTGTTCACAGTGGACGACGGTACTGGCGTAATAAACTGCCTATGTTGGAAAAATGACCTGTTGAAAGAGGAGGGGAATCCTACTAAATGTGAGTTTGCATTTGTGTGAATCGTAGTTTTAGTGTGGTGGAATTTTCAGGAACACCATGTCATTGGTAAACTGAGACAAGGGGGTCTAGGTAACATCAGATCAGAGATTTAAAGGGTTTAAAGTTAAAAATAGATTTGTGTATTGTGTAAGACCTTTTACTTTGAATAAAAAAAACCATCCTTTAGTACAGATACACATCAGTATTCAACAAGGCATGCAGTGGGAGGATGTATTGTTTGACCTAAAGCTAAAACAAATCAACTTTCATACATACACATAGCAATGTGCCAGTGGATCTTACTCCCAAATCATTTAAAACAACAAAACACTCAGTATAATTCTCGATCAGTTACATGGGCTTTTTGTTACCATTTAGTGAGTTTATTTTTATTTTTTAGAGTTGTATTTTGTGAAGTGTGTTTAATGTGAGGTAATATCTAATGTTTGGGTAATGTGTACATTTTATTGTCACTAAATAGACTGCAGGACCCCTGGAAGAATAGCCTCTAGCTTATGGTGAGGCTAATGGGAATCCAAATAAACAAACAACATACAACAAACATTATTGTACGGTTATATAAAACCACCAACCAATGACAGTGTTTTCCCTTGGTTTGTGGAAGACTTAGGTATGTGTGTTTTGCAGGGGACGTTTAGAAAATATTACATTTTTCATTAAAAAAAAAATGCAATTTCCCCACACATTTTGTGTCTCTTTGTGGGATATCTCATCTCATTGCAGTCGTGTTGTGTCTCTTTTTGGTCATTTTTGTTTTCTTTTCTTTGTTTTGGGTCGCTGTGGTGATCTTTGCAGTCTGTTTCGTCTGCCTTTGAGTTAGTCTTGCATCTCCTTTTTTAAATCATTTTGTTGCAATATTATCACCATATTCGTGCCTAACACATTGGATAACAAATAAATAAGACTCAAAAAGCTTAAAGACAACACTTGCTAAGGATGTCCAACTACAATTATAAGATCTTAGAAAAGTCTTTCACCTACATTGAAAGCTTACAGTAGGTGGTACCCAAATTGGCTATAATGGATATTGTGTAATATCCTGTAATATTTTATCATCTCCAGCAGGGGGAAAACCCAGCGACGGGGCTGAGGGAGGCTTCGACCCAGCCAGGGAACTGGAGAAGCTGAGACAGGCCCAGCAGAGCCGCTGCCATCTGGAGATTGGAGAGGTGCTCCGAGTCAGAGGGCCGGTGAAGACGTCGAGGCAACAGAGAGAAATCATGGCCTCCACCTACTGTGAGTGCTGAGCACCACCCTCTGCAGGCCGCGGTGGCAGTTTGATATTGAAATTCATCGCCCACTGTTACTCATTAGATAAACAAAAGGACATTTCCAGTAAAATTGCCTGACATCACGCTGGAGTTACCTCTCTTTCTGCTCTCTGTGTGTTGCCGTTCTCAAACTTCCTTCGCTTCGGGAATTAACAACAAATTTTAAGCTAGCAATCTCCACGCTAAAAAGGTATTTAAATAAATTAGGATCATGCAACAAAGCAAGATTTAAAAAGAATATGTTTACCATTTCCTCTCTAACTGGGATGTTTTGGGGCCGACTGGCTGGATTGCTGTGGACGAACTTCACACAGCGATAAACTGGTAGGAGCAAATGACGGTTAACCTTCTATCGTTGCGAATTTCAATAGCACGCGGTACTATATTGTGTCAACAGTTAACTTCGTTAATATTGTACAGTATGTGGTGTTATCTTTTGCCGGGGTGCAAATGTCCAACCAAAACAGGATTTTTCCTGAGCTTACTTTGCAGGGCCACCGCTGCTACATCCGGAGCTTAGCCCCGCCCAAGACGATGGTGATTGGTTTAAAGACATGTTAACAACCCAGAGTGTTTTTTTTGTGTGTTGAGCCAGATGTTACTCCACAGCACTGTGGAGATAGGTCTGGAAGTGCAAGTCTACTAATTTACCTACCAGCTAAATTAGAATAAGACAACCAATGTCCAAGAATACTAACATTTAACCAGCGGTTCACTGGAAAGAAGAAATCCTCAAACAAGAATGTGCAGTAGGTCACATAATCCTCTCTACACACTCTGAAGTGAAATTCTTCATCCTAGCACTGCAGTCTCATTTAATGATGGCCCTATATGTGTCTATCTTTCTCACACACACACACATAACATCACACCACACACAGCTCATTTGTTTTATTTGAGAGTACACGCCATCCATATGCTCTGCCCATTCATCATGTGTGTATCTGTGTCCGTGTGTGTTCCCAGATAAAGTGAACGACCCAGTGATGGCGGTCCAGATAGCGTGGATGATGGAGGTTCCTCAGCTCTACAGACAGTGCTATGACAAACCCCCTCAGCTGCAACCTACTGCAACGGGGTACAAATATCCATTGCTTATCGTACCATTGTAGTAGATCACAACACTGTGGCCAGGTTTCCATCCAAATTGTTGTACATTTTAAACAAATTCCCCAAAAATGGTAAAAGAAATTGCTTTATAATGCATTTCTATCCACTGAATTTTAGCAGTTGGTGGGGTGTTAAAAAATCTTAAACAAATTGTGTTCTAGGATTTTAAACAGGTTTACATTATCTCTCCCGCAGCGCTTACAATGTTTTTTATTTTTTGTGGCGTTGTAGTTCTTTCTTTCTCTACTCTGAATATAATTTACTGCATTACAACTACAAATGAGACCAGATGCAACTTATATTGCAGCTGAGTGCCAGGCAGTGTGAGTCTCTTTTGGAACGGATTTTATTCTTCAGCTATGGGGAAGTATAAATTTAGTTTCCCGGCTCTGACATTTACGTATGTTGTTTTTGATGTCTTGATATAGGTCTTGAAATTACATTATAATGGTCTTAGAAAGGTCTTAAGAAGTCTTAAATTTGACTTGGTGAAACCTGCAAAAACCATAAGGCTGGAACTGGTTTTCAATGCCTGATTTTAACTATGACATAACATAATTAAATGAGAATCATAAAAGCTGGACAGTGGAAAACCATGTAGAAAACGTGATGGAAATATGGCATTCCTGTTAGTTTCATGTATTCATTGGGGGAAAGTGACAGTCTCCTCCTGGCTTCTCACAGATTTGATGTCTTTTGCCCGCCGTTGTCAGAATGTCATGAAATCGCAATTGCACAATTCTGTCTTCTGCTCCGCTCAACTCAATTGCACGTTGGCCGCTATCTTTCCACTTTGATAGGACAGGACATCAATCACTCGCAAAGTCATGACAACCAAATACTCAACAGAGCACGTAGCCTTCAGCATTTTCTACTCAGAGTGACAAACAAGGGCGAACAATAAGTTAGGACCAGACATTTATCATAACAAAAAAACGCCAAGTGCAATAAGTGCTACAAGTGAATTGGATTTAAAATACATAGTCACAGAAGTCTCAACACAGCTTACAAAAAACAGCATCAATCCAAATCCTATGATATACACATAACAATGTACGTACTGTACCTTTTATATAGAAAAATGGTAGCACAGGGATGAGATCGAAGCAGCGGTGCAGTTAGTTGTAAGGCAATTTACAGAAATAACTCTCAAACCAACATTTCAAAACAGATGCGTCACTTTGCTACTGTTTCGGGCAAAACAAAATACTTACCCCCCCCAACAAGAAACCAACTAACAAGCACACTGTCAGGTTTAATGAATAGAAGGGGGAACAAATGGCAAATGATACAATCTGATTATCAGGCTAGCAATGACGTGTCAAGACATTGAGACTTTTTTTGGCCTTACGTGTAAAACGTTGAGTGTTGCCCCTTAAAGGTGCTCTAAGAGATGTTACGCATATTTTAGGCTACAACATTTGTTGTCACATACAGGAAACATCTCACTATCTGCAAGCTGCTTGTCCCCAGAACACACTGTAAAAAAACACATGGTGTCTGTAGACAGCCCAAGGTCTACAAAAAACTGTGCCCATCTGCACCACCAAGCATACATAAACAGGGTTCCAGCGTTGCAGCCAATAACTGACAAGAAGGAGGTGGGGGGGTGGGCGGTTAGCGCGCGGAAGCACAGAAGAGTGGGGGAGGGAACGGGATGAGGCGGGGAGGTCTACTTTTGTTTGAAAATGCTTCGAACGTCAACAACAAGTAACGTCACCCAACATCACTTGGAGCACCTTTAAAGTTTCACTGTGTTTGTTTGTACTACAAGATGTAGTGAGACATTGCAGGTAGTAACAATTAAAAAGCATTACAAATCACTACAAGAGACACTGCAGTAAAGTACACATCTTTACATGGAACCAAAATGAAAGCAGGCTTTAATTTTTACATACGTTGACAGGAAGAAAACCACAACTAAACAATCAAATGCATCCTAAGTAATTTATGAAATTAGAAAGTAAAAGTAACAAGCTGTCACAGTGGAAGTGTGTGTGTGTGTGTGTGTGTGTGTGTGTGTGTGTGTGTGTGTGTGTGTGTGTGTGTGTGTGTGTGTGTGTGTGTGTGTGTGTGTGTGTGTGTGTGTGTGTGTGTGTGTGTGTGTGTGTGTGTGTGTGTGTGTGTGTGTGTGTGTGTGTGTGTGTGTGTGTGTGTGTGTGCATTAGTGTAAATCGTATTTTGTTTGTCTGTTGCTCAGTGACTCAAGCATCAGTTCCCTCAGCAAGGCAACAAATACGATCAAGGATTTCTTTAAGCAGAAGTCGGTGAGCAGGTTCAGACCCTATGATGTCCAGGACCTCCTCCAGCCTCTCATCTCCAGCCAGCCTCCGGCAGCATCAGCAGACCAGGTACGCCCCAATAATAATACCAACCATTTCTTTTTGAAGATGTGTGAGATGGTGGCATGAAATGAAAAATAAATCCTGGAGACTATACTTGAAATGTCCTTCTTAGGGGAGAATGAAGAAATAAATAAAGAAATATAGCAAGGATTGGATTTCAAAGGATTCATTTGTATTCTTTTATTTTAAATTCTACACTTTTTCCTTCTTCCCACAAAAAATGGACAAGAATTCATCACACTGGGCGCCCGGATAGCGCACTTGGTATAGTGGGCGCCCATCTATAGAGGTTAACTCCTCGACGCATTGGGCCCGGGTTTGACTCGGACCTGCGGCCTGTTGCTGCATGTCATTCCCCATGTCTTCTGCTGTCCTCTCAACAATAAAGACTGAAAATGCCCCCAAAAATAATCTTTAAAAAAAGACGAATTCATCACACTGAGATGTTTCCGCATAGCAGTGCAATTAGGTTTGGGTACCGCTACATGTTGTAACAATGGCCCCGGTTCCTAAACAACTGGTATCTACCTGACCAAAGGATTTTGGTGTCTCATTGGTGGCTTCCACTCATATTCCTGCTCTGCCCTCTGAGGTTCTGAAACGGATGATACAGGCAACAGAAGCATTGCGACACATGACGCAAGCACGCTAACAATACACTTAGCAGCCGGTAGCGTTAATCTACGGTTAGCTAGTAGTTGGCTTAAAGACGGTTAAAATGCTAAAAGCTAAACTGTCCAACGTGTGGCTGTATTTTACTGGAAAGGATTCCAACACCGGGACGTCCAATAGTCTGCAGCTAAAGACACAGAGGAGAATAGCTGCATCATGGACATTGCCGGAATCTGAGATATTACAGAAACAACTCCGACGGGACTTAATGGGGCATTCAACTACATTGTAAAGTACCCTTCTGCCATCTCGTTGTTTAACAGCAATTAACTGGGGAAGGAAGTTAGTGGTATTACATTTTAAATGTGTCGGTTCAGGCACAAGCACCGTTACGTTTAGCACCGGTATCAGAAAAAAACCCAAAGGTTTTCAACCCTAAGTACAATTTGATAAAAGAAAATGATCTAAAACTTAAACGGAAAGCAACTAAAACTGTATGGATGCCACACTAGTGTCCTTCTCTGCTTCTGTTTTGATGCTTTATCGCATCTCCACATGCTAATGTTCATATATTGACTGTAAAAATAAAAAAACATTGCTAAACCTTGTGCTAGTTCCAATAAACCTTAGTTTCAGCTCTGTTGTGTTATCGTGCTTCTCTGTGGATGTGAAGGAGCCTGTGGCGGGTCCATCTGCATGCCAGCAGCTCCGCCAGCTCCTGAAGGAGGCGCTGCAAATTTTACAGGATGAGGGTATTGTGTACCGCAAAGTCAAATCCCAGGACGAAGTCTATCATGTAAGAAACAGCAGAGATATCCTAAAGAAATTCTTCCCCACTTCAGTAAGTTAGTATTGTGAGGATTCATTATGCACAAGTTTGTTTGATGCTGATGTCCCTCACCAGGTGACTGCACATGACACAGATCTACGCATGGCCGTCAAAGACATCATCAGGGAGGACTCCAAGAGGGAGAAGTGTAGGTGCACTTATTCTTTTTTTACTTACTCTTAACTATAAATTAATGAAACACCCTTTGAAATACTGTAGTTTTAGTTTGACTCACTGTCAAAAAACTACTTTGTTTTAATACGTTGAGTCTAGCAGTCTTTACTCACCCCTTTCCAGCCTTATCTCCACAGCGCTGTAGAGTACGGTCTGATTATTCTGGGATAGGAGAAAATAATGCTCCGGGTTGTTTGCATTTCTTAAATCAGAGTCAGAATCAGCTTTAATTTGGCAGGTATGAGGACACATACAAGGAATTTGTCTTTGGAGCATTGTTGGTCACAATGTGCTCACAATATGCTTACACGTAAAAAAACTACCAAAACAAAAAAATACACACCAATACACAATATATACATACTCTAAAAAGAAACAATATAGAGGCATGCGTGCAATGAAGAATTCAATAAAAAATATTTAAATGTGTAGAATAGTGCAGAGGATACTGGGATAAATAGTATGTTATTATATTACAATAGGAACAGTTTAAAGGTCCCATGACATGGTGGTTTTTGGATGCTTTTATATAGACCTTAGTGGTCCCCATAATACTGGATCTAAAGTCTCTTTTTTTATAGGCCTTAGTGGTGGTCTCTTCACACAGTACAGCAACATGAGCTTTTTAAATAAGCAGGATACATGGTTAAATGTCATATTGCTCTTACCCGTTTATCACCGTGTGTACTTTTGCAGAAATCGCACCGATCATTCCCAAAACGTCCCGGTTAGAGAGTAAAGGCTGTCAACATATTCTCTGTAAATCTCTACAATCATTCCTCGAAAGAACCAAGCAGGCCTGCCTTGTTGCATGATCCAAATGTTCATCCAAACTTGACATTTTCAACGTTGGGCCTGCTAGCTCATAGTTTGTTGTTGTTTCACGAAACGAAGCAATTTAGAAAATGACAACACACAGAGAGCCAACATCCTTTCCAGGCTTTACCCTGGAAATGTACTTCCATTGATCCAGAAGAAGCAGTAATTACCGTTCCGTTAAAGAAATCAAGACATCAATGTGCTTGTCAAATATCAAATTAGTACAATAACAACAATCACACCTGCTTTATGTCACTTGCTAATCTCTTTATATAGGGACTTCATTTAGATGCCTTTTTGTATTACTGCTTGTAAAATGGATTTCTCTTCATTCTTACAAAGGTTTTTGTAAAAAATAAATCCAGGACAAATGCTTAATAACTGCTTAACATAACTCCAAAAATCCCTGTTTTGTAGTGTTGCTCTACAGTCTCCATATAACCTCGGTACTCCTAGCCACATTACGTAGACCTGTGTGTTGACAGTTGCGTCCTCCTGTGCCTCTAGATGCAGAGAAGGGTTGCCACATCCTGCACATCCTGTCTGCAGTCAGGCAGCGGTACAGCCTCAACGTGAGCAAAGCGGCACTGGAGCTGGTCCTCAAATCACTGGAGTGCAACAGTGACATCGTCAGCACCAGCGACAGCCATTACACTGTGTTTTAACATGAGCCCAGTGGAGTCAAGAACCCAGGATTACTGTATAGACTGTGTAGCATGGCTTATTGCTCTTAAATGTGAGCGTCCAAAATGTTTAAGTAATCTAATGCCGTTTGATTACCTTTTGTTCATCATGACTAATACTGCTGTAAGTGTGGCATTTACCAATATCAGTTCAACTGCATATTTGTTGTTTTATTTTAAGTGAGTGTTTTAAGGTTACATAATAAGTTGACGGTAAATGTGTGCCTTATATAATTAAGAAGCTTATGGAAAAGGGAAGCTTTCAAGGCCACTATGCACTGTTGCAAATATTTATGATAGTAGAAATGCTCAAATAAATAGCAAATAAATAACAGATTAGGCAACAGAGACATGGCTCATGCATGACTGGATTAACCTTCCAGGGAACCCTGGGGCAACAATGAGCTCTCAGCTTGTTACCTGTATAAATGACACCTGTCCACAGAAGCAATCAATCAAACGTATTCCAAACTCTCCACCATGGCCAAGACTAAAGAGCTCTGCAAGGATGTCAGAGACAAGATTGTAGACCTACATAAGTCTGGAATGGGTAATAAGAGCATTGCCAAGCAGCTTGGGGAGAAGGTGACAACAGTTGGAGCGATTATTTAAAAATGGAAGAAACACAAAAGACCTGTCAATCTCGATCGGCCTGGGGCTCCATGCAAGCTCTCACCTCGTGGAGTTGCAATGATCATGAGAACAGTGAGGAATCAGCCCAGAACTACACGGAAGGATATTGTCAATGATCTCAAGGCTGCTGGGACCATAGTCACCAAGAAAACAATTGATAACACACTATGCCGTGAAGGACTGACATCCTGCAGTGCCCGGTCTGTGAGAACCTCCTTTCCTCAGCCAGGGCATTGAAAATGGGTCGTGGATGGGTATTTAAGCAAGACAATGACCCAAAACACAGTACCAAGGCAACTAAGGAGTGGCTCAAGAAGAAGCACATTAAGGTCCTGGAGTGGCCTAGCCAGTCTCCAGACCTTAATCCCATGGAAAATCTGTGGAGGGAGCTGAAGGTTCGAGTTGTAAAACATCAGCCTCAAAACCTTAATGACTTGGGGAAGATCTGCAAAGAGGAGTGGGACAAAATCCCTCCTGAGATGTGTGTAAACCTAGTGGAAACAACAACAAACACCTGACCTTTGGGATTGCCAACAAGGGCTTTGCCACCAAGTACTAAGTTGCGTTTTGCAGAGGGGTCAAATACATGTTTCCCTTATTAAAATGCAAATTAATTCATAACATTTTTTACATGTGTTTTTCTATATTTGTTGTTGTTATTCTGTCTCTCACTGTTCACATAAATCTACCATTAAAATATAGTCTGATCAGTTTTTTTGGCAGTGGGCAAATGTACAAAAACAACAGGGGATCAATTACTTTTTTTCTGACTGACTGTTTGCAATTTGTATCGGTTCTAAAAATGTTTTTCTCAAGACAGAACTGCAACATATTTAACAGAAAATAATTCAAGAAGCAGCATCCCCCTCATCCACTCATCCACCCCTAAACCATGTCCATTTCCTCAGCATCAAAATGATGCACCCACCTGGCCGGCTAGACGTAGCAAAACTACATAAGATAAACATAAAAGAAAAATAGTGTTAAGGTATCTGTGTATGTATATTGTGCTGTATATTTGTTTATGTACATGGCAGCACTATGGCGATATGTACAATTTTATATATATGTGCTTTTTTTTTTACTAGTTTAATGTTATAAATTCTTTGTGTTTCTTGGCTGTCTCAAAAAATGCAGGGAAAAAATAGTGTTACATAATACTACTGGTAAAGGCTATTGTTACCATCTCTGACACTTAATTAAATAAGCAGTAACAAGCACATCCTAATGCCAATATACAACATGCACCAATATGTCACAGCCTCGTGGTTCTATAACTACTCAAATTTGATGCATTAATTCATGCCGAGTATGCCATATGATGTATTTCTAGCATAAATCTTTAGAGTTTTTGTTCAAACTATAGTTCATGCTTCAAAACGTTGGATTCAACATTTCCCAAAATGTAACTCAATTGACTTCCCCTGACTAATAAATGTCTGTCAAACTCCATGCTCTGCTTTGTAACTGCAGACTTGCAGTTTAAAATGTGAAGCTTCTTAACCCAAGGCGAGAAAACAACCAAGAAAACAACATTTTCTCAGGCATTGAAAAGCTCCCTGCAGAGCAAACAAAAATATATAAAAAAAAAATACTACACAGCTATTTTTACACACTGTGTAGCACTCACTCACTCCACCATGATGTCTAAAATAAGTGGTGTAAAACCGGTGGACTTCTCCTTTAATTACAAATGTATGATTTGCCTGAAAGCCAATTAAATAAATAGCCACAAATGAATTGCTTCACAATGAACTCTGGGTCCCCCCTGATGATCTGTGGCCCTGGGGAAGTTGCAAACTTTGCCTGGTTGGTAATCCATCCTTGCCTATTTAATTACAATACAATAAAGCAGCTGACACTCCTACTTATCTGCTCCACTACCCGTGAGACTGGAGCTTTCAGGACCCCTGGAGTCCCTGTGCCCTGGGGCAGTTGCCCAGTTGGAATTTGCAGCCTTGGGGTCAAGGCTGATACCGGTCTGGTCTTAGTAAAGCTTTATAAATCTGTTAAAGGTCTTAATGCGTCTTAGCTGTTCCCCGTATATTTTTCTTCCCTCAATGGGCTTTTTTATTATTATTATTATTTATTTAATTTTTCATCCTCGTGCTTATTGTGTGCACACACAGGGGGGCAGTGTTTGGTCGTTAATTGGCTCTTTCGTGTGGAGCAGCCTGCTGCTGATTGGTCGCCTGTGAAACATCTGTATCCATATCTCCAGTTGCTCGTGTCTCCGGCCAGAAAGCTCTGCTCATGACTCAGACCCAGGAGAGTACATAGCTCCATAACCACGCTGCCCTCTGTTGTGCACAGCACAATTATAGGGACATTTCAATTAATAACATAGAGTTTACGTTGAATCCAGGCCTATCTATTGTGCCAGATAACACATTTATTTCACATTCTCTTAAACGGGGAGGAAAACTTATGGGGCCACCGAAAGAAGAAGAATAAATGAGTGAAATGATAAAACAGAGCGAAGACTAGTCTACACCGTGCATCATCATTCCTTTGTCACACAACAGCACGTTTCTTATCTAAGAAGACACAGACAAACGTGTTTTTCTCGAGCGCTTTAAGCAGCCCTGAGTGCGTGCATGAAGCCCATCCCACTCCGTTCACTAAATTCGCTGCGCGTGCTGTAATGCAGGAGGCGTTTGGCGCTGGATTTGCCGGCTCCCTCGCCTGTAGCCAGCCCCCTATAACCTCCAGGTACACAGATGCCCCTTTTGTAGGCATCGCGGCAGACACAAAGGAACTCGTTTCACTTTTTTTCTCCTCTTTTTTTTATGTTACCGCCTTCATTCAGCACGCCGTCCTACACTGGCCACTGAAGGCAATGAACACCGCTCTGTGCTCGGATATTCGGCCGTGTGTATTTCACCGAGGGCGACCGGAGCAGGCTTAAATGTACTATATTAACAAGTTTCTCACCAGATTTTAATGGCCGTTAAGTCAACGGAGGGACGTCTGAGCTGCCTGTTTTTCTAATGGACCGCTGAATTGGTTAACGTTAAATGACACAGCGATGAATGTTGTTATCGCTCTCCCGTAATACAAGATTAATAGCTTATCTGGAGCCGCAGCTACCTGCCTGTCTGTCGCTTTTATGCATAGCCTTTGCAGGGTCAAGATGCAGTTTCGGACTGTGCTGGACGTGAAAGTCGTGGACGTGGAGAAGAGGCGCAACCCGTCTAAACACTACGTGAGTTGCCTGTCTGCCTGCCTGTCTGTCTGTCTATATATCTATCTGTCTGTCTGTCTGTCTGTATGCCTGCCTCATCTTCATCCGTGTCACCTATCAATATCCCCACCTTGTCCCATTGAGATGTATCAGCGGTGTGTCTTCAGTGGCCTGTTCCCAGTCAGCGTGACACCTAAACGCTGCATTTAGTCCACTAGAAGTGTAGCCTAGCTGCCATGTGAAGACCACAGCTAAGCTAAGACCTGTGGTGGACTCTAGTTTACTTGGTTATAAATAATAAAGCAAGCCATTACTTGCTAACCCCCAACAGTGTTTAAACTGACAGTGAGCTGTCATAACTGTGTACTGTCAAGCAAGCCTGGGCACTCTCAGTGATGTTACCTGCATGGTAGCCTAATGCAGGGCAGCATCTTCAACATGCCAAGATTATCATCAGAGCTGCAACGATTGGTTGATTAGTTGTCAACTATCAAAATGCTTGCCAACTATGTCGGTTTGAGTCCTTTATGTGAAAAAGCAAAAATCTGTGAATATTACATATATACTGTAGCTTCTTCTCTCCTTTGTGACAGCAAACTAAACAGCTTGATTTGTGGACAAAACAAGATTCACAATTTTCATTTTAAAGACAAAACCACTACTTGAGAAAATAATCGAATGAATGACAATTTTCCTTAGCTGCAACCCTATTTTAATGACCTTCTGACTAAACTATTGGTTGATCAGCTAAATCAGTGTTCGAAATCAACACCATGGTGCTTGTAGTGTACACCAGGCTATGTGGCTAGTTTACATGCAGTTGTGTAAAGGGTTAGGCCGTCATTAGTCTGTGTCAACGACGTTCCACTTCCGGGTATGCCACGGTGCTGCAGGAATTTCCACCTGTATGTGGATTTCTGAGGACTATGGTTAACTGCTCCTCAGATCTCTGCAGGGTAAATCCAGACAGCTAGCTAGACTCTCTGTCCAATCGGAGTTTTCTGTTGCACGACTAAAACAACTTTTCAACGTACACTTGTTCCACCAAAACAAATTCCCTCCTGGGACTATTTTGCAATGGTGCTGTTGCTCCATGCGGAGCTTACTGCCGCCCAATACGACTGTGATTGTTTTTTAAAGAAATGCCAATAAACCACAGCACATCTGTCCCCCATCCCGGAATGCTGTGTGGACTCGCCAGACCCTCCTCCGCAGCGCTGTGGAGGCAGGTCTGGAAATGCAAGACTAAGCCGTCATAAAATTGAAGACATTTTATTATTCACACTGAATGGTTGAATCCGTGCAATGCAATCTAACCTGTGTGTTTCATTGAGTTGTATGGTGAAAGCACAACTTCCACAGGCAGATTCAACACAAAGTTTCACCCTCACAGTATTTCTTTGTAAGGGAACATTTCAATTTGTAATAACCACAATTACAGTATGTCCTCACAGACTCATATAACAACCAGTAATCCAGATTTATTTGATCGTCTTCACTGATCATTTATCAGGCTTTCTCAGTTGAACAGTGGTGTTCAACGCTGCCGGTCCAAGCTTCAAAACATGTCTGAAATGGACAGTTTAAAGAAAATAAATAGGCTTAATTGTTTTCCATAAGTGCTGAAATGTCATGTCTAAAATTAACATGACCCTGCCTTTGGAATAAGCGGATCCTGAAAGGATTTTGAAATAATAAAAAAAAAAAAAGTAGTTATCTGGTGACCAGTTGACGAAATAATCTTAGCACAAGCTCCATTTTGTTTATTTTCTGGAGCTTTTGATCATATCCCAGTTTGCATGGAATTGTAGATTTACAAATGTCCACTTTTTTGCACATAAGGGGGCACCTTGTCTGTGTTGGCTTTCAAAATTGAGATTGAAACAGTAGTTGACACAATAATCTCACCCCGTTGTACACTTAGCATCAGTTCTGGAGCTTTGACAGGAGTCCAACTCAATCTGATAACCTTTCAAATGTACCTTTAATATTTGAGGCTTGTGTAATCATTGTACTGTAGATCACTTCATTCTCTGGATTTCCGACTGAACGAACCTCACAACAGGCTGCGGTGATTATTATTACCTTCCTGATCCTTCCCTCCTGTGGCCTTCCTCATCAATACCACACTTGTTATAAGTGAGAGTCTGTGTTGGGGCTCTGCAATGCATAACCTCTGTTCAGATCCTATTTTGAGCTCACAAACAAGTTCTAATAAATGACTTGCTCTTATGTAATTACAGACCTGCAGACCCTTGGGCTTAATGATATGTGGACACAATTAGCACACTTGTTCTCCTTTTGAAACGAGGAATTCACAGGGATTTTGCCATATGTACTCCCATATGAGACATACTGCACGATATGAGGAAAATATGTGATACCGATAGTATGTAAAAGGCACCACCAAAAAAAGAATGACAGTTACATTTTAAAGGGCACTTTTTTGATATTTTCTGTCAATTAACAGAAAAAAATCTCGGGGTGTCCTTTGAGATGTGTCGCTCGCAACCTTTCGCGATGTGTCTATTGCACATGTTGCTATCGCAAGGACGATTAAACAATAGCATTTTGTGTGGTCCTTAGCACAAACAAACAGGCGTCTCCAACTACTGGCTCGGTGAGTTCAGCCTTCGGGCGGGCGGGGGGGGGGGGGGGGGGGGGGAGTGCACGTGTCATTCAGAACCTAAGACGCATTTAAAGTTTACATGCAAACTAATAGTTTTTCTTGGTTACATTGTTTTTGTGATTGTTAGGAGTCAAAATCACAATCAAAATGTGATTCATTACACAGCCCTGATACCCCCCCAAACCCTATACTGGACGGTGAGTGCGTATATTTTTAACATGGGGTGGCCCCAGTGAAACTAATACCAGGACTCTGACACTGTTGAAGCATCACTGTACAAAGCACCGGGGCAAATATGAGCTCTTGGCACCGTTTGACAACCCTAAACCCCCTTCCTTCCATTCACCGGGTATTTTGCATGTACTCTGTTGCCTTTACGTACCCATAAACTACAGTGCACGGCACGCAGCAGACTCCACGTGGCAGCTTAATTATAGTTTGCCTGGAGCTCTTGAAACCCACTAGTACGCCCCTACTGGAGTACTACCTGCCCCCAGGTTTGTCTAATTTGCCAATTAGTTTGTGTTTATTTGATTAAACACAAACTTATTTAGGGCCCATGTAAGAACGATATCAACTGAAATAATAATGGTCTTAAAAACTAGATGTCAGCATGGCTTCGAGAAGAGGTAATGATGCAAAAACATTGTGCTTTGGTGTTGCATATTCCCAAACAAATCTGTGTTTTCAAATGGAAACAGACTCAACATGTACAGTAGTTTGGTATAAGCGCCCCTGATTGGCTGTGGCGCTGCACTGTTCAGTTGTGTGCTTTTCTTTCAGAAGTGGTAAGTTAAGCTTTATTAATTCAGGAAAATCTCAGTATCAAGATCTTTTTTTTATTATAAGAGGGAACACATTACATATACATTACCATGAGATAATCCCAGGGAGCTGCATTGATTGTGCATTCCATCCACTAAAAGTGCTGTTTTTGTCACTGACAGACTCAGGTTGTTATTCTAAGTGTCTGACAACATTATGGAAATGATTCCTAGTTTATTGAGTAAGATCCTTTTAGTCAACAAATAAACGTCTCAGAAACCGCTATTGCCAAACCCACCAGACTCCATTAAAAAAAACAATACTTTTGGCGTACAATGCCTGCTTGTTTTCAAATATAAATGGGGGAAATAAGTGTTTATTTCAACTAAACCAAAGTAATGATTGCTGGAACAGTGGAAAACCAAGATATTTATTTTTTAAATGAGGTGTGAAGGATATGAGTCTTTGATCAGGTTAGATATAATAGTGTGTGTGTGTGTGTGTGTGTGTGTGTGTGTGTGTGTGTGTGTGTGTGTGTGTGTGTGTGTGTGTGTGTGTGTGTGTGTGTGTGTGTGTGTGTGTGTGTGTGTGTGTGTGTGTGTGTGTGTGTGTGTGTGTGTGTGTGTGTGTGGAGAAAGTGAGATGAAAAGATGGATAACTCATGTTAAGAATGGTATCAATCTTCATCATCTCACTCTAGGCAAGGTGTCTAACTATTCCTGAAAAACACACACATTGAAGATAAACAGGTGTGCTTAGGCTAATGTGGCGAAATCCACTTGCAGGCAGAATTCTCTAGTGCTTAGAGACAGTGAATTCGTTGCTGTGTAATGGTACTAATGGCGGTTGATGATAAATACAGTAATATGCTCTTAATGCGCAGCTACTGCTTCCGCAGAGGAGTTTAGTAGTGTAACATGAGCTTCATAAAGTCAGTCAAACTGTATGTGTAGGCTTGTTGTGTAGTATCCAGGCTAATATAAGCACAGTTAAAGAAGCTTCTCAGAGCTGGCCTATATGTGTTTTGGGCTCACTAAATTCTCAGCGGTCCAGTCTTTGGCCTAGTTTCCCTCGCTACCCTGTCTCAGGAGACGAGGTTAGTCACTGTGAGCAGGAAAAAATGAAACGGGAGAGAGGGAGGGAGGGAAAATGAGAGAAAGACACAATCTGTGGCACCCTTTAGATCTCATTTGTAATGTTTGTGAAACCAGCTGGAAATGCTTATCTTGTGAGAGGAGGGGGAATGAGACTCGGGGGCTTTGGCAAAAGGGAAGTGCTCGTCGGACTGTAGGGAAAGCTTGACCGCTGAGTCGCGAACACGAATCACACAAACCCGTTCTCCTCTGGGTTTGTGTGTATGTGTTTGCAGGAGGAGGTGATAAAAGAGAGAGCAAGGTTGGGCACAGCCATGTTTACTTTAAGCTTCTGTTTCTGCTACACGTCCCAGTCCCATAACATTTCATGTTCTTGAGACTGCAAAGGCCCAGACTGGGAGACGGTGTTGTTGTTTGGCACTGTAAAACATCTCTTCAGAGGGCTGTTCCCCACTCAAATATTTATTGGCCTATCAAACACAGAGGGATATCTCGGTGAAAAAGGGGTCTCTGTTTTCAGATGCTCAGTCCCCTGACCGAGATGCTGATGTGTAGAGAGTGGGTGCAAAGCAATTGATCACTTTTTTTTAAAAGTGATTTTGATTTTGGCTGCTAGCGATCACAAAATTTGAGTAATAAAAAAAAAACGATAATTTTCACACATTACGTTAGGCATGTCCCGATCAGCTCTTTTGGCCCCGGATCCCTATCCGATTTTAAAATTATTCAACATCTGCAGAGTCCTGATCCAATACTTGAATTTGCTTGGATAAAAGAGCTGCACACAGTATTTTGTTTCCAAAAATATAATAAAAGCAAACAAAGTAACTAAAACATGACTTTGGATTAATACATTTAACTTAGTGCAGCTAGCATTTTGGAAAACTTGCATACAAAATCAACTCCTACTTAGAAAAGGGTTGAATTCACTGATGCAAATAATCAGGGTCAGGGGATTGGGGTGACTGCTGATCCCCGATCAGTAAAAAAATGCTCCTATCGGCTCTGATCTATCGGGACATCCCTACAATACGTTGTGCAAGTAAACTCTTATTTTGCTCTGAATGAGAAATACGTTCAAACAGTGAAGGTATGAAACAGAATTTTACAGTTCAATGCGTTTTTTTTTTTACTGTTGATTTGTTTAACTGTTTTTAAAATTCAATTATTGCAACATTTTTCCAAAAGTCAAAGACTTATCCTGTTAAATAATCGTCATTTCGATATTGTCCAAAAATAATGGTGATTATGATTTTTTTTTTTTTCCATATGTGAGCTATCCTAGAGGGCAGGTTTATGAGGCTAGCTGTTTTGGGATTGGCCATTGTATGGGAGTTTGAGAACTCTTAATGCTCAGATTGCAGAGCCCTATCTCTGACACTGATACTTCCAAGCATGTGTGTCTGTGTTGCGTGCACCGACACGAGTGGTTGAGAGCGGCGGATGGTCTCGCACTGTTATTACCGGGACCTCACACACATGCTGGGGGTTGTTTTCACGGCTTCAATGCATCCAGATGTTGTTTGTGATGGTGGAATGTTTTATTTGTCTCCTGCAGGAGTCTTAAAGCATGACAAGCATCTCTATTCAAGACGTCTGCTTCACTCTTCTGTGTGCACCCAGGGTAAAGCACATGGCGTGGTGCTTGAACATTGCCTCTAGCTCCCGGCGTTCTTGCTTTATGACTATGTCACCCAGAAATGGCGATGCTCTGTGGAAAGACAGAGCATGTGTGGGCTAAAGTTAGGGCTGTGTGATGTATCACAATATCAGTTTTTTTTTAAAGATTATTTTTTGTTTTTTATTGCCTTTTATTTTCCAGGACATATAAGTCTCTTTACATGGGGTGCATACTCAACCAGGTGAGCCAACCAGGTGCCCCTATGTCACAATATTTTTGACATAATACACTGATATTGATATTGAGTATAGGGTTGACATGGTGATTTCACAAAATATTTAATAGATTACGATTTTTTATAAATTAGCATCAGTAATGTAGATATTATAATAAATATAGTAGAATAATTATTAGTTTAGATAATGACTAAGTAGGCAAAGGCAAATAATTAAACAGCTAGCTAACAGTCAGGTAAAATGACATATCTATACATCACCATACTGTAATGCAGCTTGATAAATAAAAATAGGAAAAGACATCACTTACGACATTACAATATCCAAAATCTATGACAATATCTATTCTCACATCACAATATCAATTCAACATCGGTATATTGGCCATCTCTACCTCAAGTGAGATGGCTCTGTTTCACCTTTTATGGAAAATGACCTGAACTGATCGGTCTTAACTGGATGGGATGTCGGGCCATTTGTGTGGTCTGATCTGTGTTTTTGTGAGACAGAGGGACGAAGAGAAGAAGAGAGAAATGAGAAGAAAAAAAGATGGAGTTGTCTTGCTCGCAGCTCTCTCTTTATGAGATTACTACTGATAGTCAGGGAAATTGGCTAAAAAGTTATTAGAATCAGAATGGCCTGATTAGCATGACAATATATTCTGTTTCTACCAAAAGCACTCAATGATTATTTTTTGGGAAATATTTTATCCACTAAAAAATAAATCCACCACAACAAACACTGTTATTTACAGTAGTTGGATTGACTTTTTCCCCATCTACAATCAACGAAGACCCACTCCACTCTGCCTCTGATTGGCTACTCGTTCCCTCTTCACAGAATGCGGCGCAAAGGAAAAAATAACACTGTCTGAGCTGTCTCAGTAGATTATGGCAGGCTTAATGCAGATATGGCACACTGATAAGGAAGAATATTTTAAAATGGCACTTTATATTCAAAATGTAGCTGAGACAGATTTAATAAAACAACGGAAGGTGAGATATTAAGCCTTTTACTCCCCAGTAAATAGGCCTTACTCTTATTACTCTTACTAAAATCACGTCAATAGGACACCTGACGCCTGCATGGTAAATGCCCATGTCTTTCAAACTTTACGGCCCAGTTTTGTAAAGACTGTACAAATACTGTACACTTGTATTTATTAATGCAAAAACAATTGTCTTAATGTTGGCCTGTTCATTAAAGAAAATGGAAAATTATAAAATCTTCGTAAAGAAAATGTTTCATGTCGTCTCATAAAATTGTTCATTCAGAGACATGAAAGACTCTGAATGATTTGTTGATGTCTTGCCACTAGGAGTTAAGACTTGACCTGAGACTTTGATTTACTGGACTCTTGAATTTGACTTGTCTCAAATTACTTTAGACTTTACTTGAACTTGCACTAAAAACTTAAAGGAGAATTCTGCTCAAATTCAACATGTAACTCTGTTTTTTAATTTATTTTTTATTTGTAGTGCAGTCAGCAGCGAGACAAATGAAACCAATCGGTGCTGCCTAAACTGTGTTATCCTCCTGCTAGCTGTAGCACCCAACAGGCTTAAACAGGGCACATTATAAAAACATTTTTAGCCTCTAACTTGTTCAAAATATCATTACCAGTGCCTACCCATGTGCAGTTATTCCAAGTGGACACAGTGAATCTGACTGCTGAAGATAGACAGAAAGGCATAAGTTGTGACAACTGACTAGTGTGGACTTTACCGGAAAACAGGAAATAAACAGAGGTATATAGGCACTGGCTGGATTAACACAACTGTTCTCTCATCTGCTGCAGTCAAATTCACTGTGTTCACTTGTAAAATCACTTTAGGATTGTTCTTTGTGGATGATTTGAAATGATTATCAAGACAACATCAGAGGTGCACAGACGGTGCCTGCTGAATAGACGCTTCCTCTGCACCCCCTGACCGGCACTTCCTGCACCCACCACAAAGGCACTGAAGGCGTGCTTGGTCCATTTCAAAGTGGGAGTGACCACAGTAAAGGAAAGTCGTGGCGTGGGCCTGGTGTGTGGTTAATAAAGGGCACTATGTTGGCAGCAGATACAAAAGGTCTGTCTTAGGGGGTTTCCAAAGACCCCCCCTGCCAAAGCCTGTGAATGGAAATGTCAGTTTATTTCTCTTGTGACATTTTGGTTGGCTTTGCTGAGAAACAGCTTAAAAGAATTTGTCAGGCTCTATTGTCATTTGTCAACCTCTCTAGCTCAACTGAAAGAATTAACTCACTGTCTTAGACAAGTATTTGGGTTGTGGTTCCATGTGGAAAGACTTCACTCCCATGCAAAGAGAATTTTTCCAACCTGACTTATTGTAAGCAGAACATTCGCACTTTCATGGTCTGAAAGTATGATGTGTGTCTGTTATACAGTTCACTTTAAATATAGTAGTTTAGGCGGGGTTCACTGCATTTAGTGGCTAGGCCCACATTCTCTGCCCCACCAAGCACTCGGCTCTTTTGCCTTCTTCACTTTAAAACTGAGACTGGGTCCTGGCTGTCCTCCGAAACTGTAAGTTATTTTCTCTATTCATATACTATCTACACTATCACTTATGGTCACTGGGTTTTGTTAATGTACAGTTTATTAGAAAATGTTGTCTTCAGTCAGAAGTAATCTGTAAACTCAACATTAATATTCAAAGCCATTTCAGGAGAACATGATGAAATAATCAGAAGTCCAATTTGTTCTGTCATTAGAATTCATGTTTCTCTCTTTGTTTCTGAGCATGAAAAAAACTTTTGTTCTCAAGTCTCGCTTCCTCTGTGGGAATAACAGATGTACCGGGTCTTTTCTTGCTATCTGGGACATTCAAACCCCTTAAGCCTTCCTTGAGTTGTTTAGTTTTTCCCTGATCCTTTGTGTTTTTCCTGTTTATGAATACATTTTTAGACCCTTTTGAAAAGAAAATGACATTTCAGAAGTGGAGTATTGACATGTGACTGCTGTGGAATCGGAAGAAAAACCTTGACTAATCTGTAATCAGAAAAAGACTTGTTTTATAACTGAATTATTCCATGTCTCTTTAATGATAGGAGTTCCTTCTAAAACAGTAGTACATCTAGTCCAACTTACTCATGTTAGGCCCTTTACAGTCACCTACAGTGAGTTATGTTTCAGTCTCATTGTTTCCTAATCCCTCGATACCCATTTTAGTTTTGAACATCTTCCTGTTTCTAAATGGAGGTGTGGTTAATAACAGCTGAATGTTAGAAATCAAGAGATCATGAGGATCAAGCTTCTCCCAGTGAGCTTGTCCTTATGCTGCCTCCTTGCCCAAATTTTCAGCCTTCTTGTTGCAATTGCAGCAATTGGTCCAGACATGTCTGCTGTGCAA
The DNA here is from genome assembly GCF_013103735.1 of Etheostoma cragini. NCBI lineage: Eukaryota > Metazoa > Chordata > Actinopteri > Perciformes > Percidae > Etheostoma > Etheostoma cragini. The sequence continues at coordinate 7,947,706 of NC_048408.1, forward strand.
GAATTTCTTGCAGCAATCACAAGATAACGCTGGGCTTTTCTATCTTGATTTCTGTTGTTCTTATATCCCCTCAAGAACATGAAAGATACTGTATATTGAAAACATGTTATTATTGTTTTCACGCTTACAAATTGAAATTAATTTGTCTCTGTGGCTGCTGTGAAAATGGCACACAGCTAAAAGCCATATTTAGCATTACGAAAATTGGTTTTGTTAGGGCGGTCGTGAACGTTAGCACGACGTTATCTTATCAGTCTCGTGAGAAATGGTGAGATAGAAACAGGTCTGGAATGAAGTTTGTTTTCTCCTGATTTGTTTGTCGGAAAAATGTTATCTTGGTGTCAGAATGTTTTGGAGATATGTGGCTTGTGGAAAATGGATCCAGTAGTTACTTTAGTGACTATGGGGCGAGAGATTCAGTCATAATATGTGTTCACGTTGTTCTTCTCCCATGGCATCAATATTGTCTAGTCTCCTACAGTAGCGTGGAAAAACGCATGTGACACGGATGCTGGAAATTAGTCTGTGTTGTCGCGTCTCGGTTCTAAACTGTCTCTGGCAACACATGCAAGTTCAAAAAGGGACAAAATGACAGCTGAGACACAAAATCTTAACAGTACACAAAATGTGTTTCTGAAAACATTTGAGACGGGAAATACAGGGCAATATTGTAGAAGAGTCCTTATTCGTATTTGATTAGCACTGTTTAGCACTGTTGACAGTTTGAGTTGAGTTTCATGAGCATGGTGCACTGTGCCTGACGGACCAACAGGATAGAGACACTCTTCATCAGTCATCATCTTAAACCCGCCCTATATTATGCATTGGTCCTATTTCCGCTTTATTTACCAATATTATCTATTTCTTCGGCCAATCAGCACATATAGTGACATGCGTTGATGGCAGTAGCTGTGGTTTATCTATTTTGCGCTGCCTTAATGTTGTGTTGATTGGTCTGACTCATACAGAAGTAGCCTACCCAGTAGGGCTCCACGATTATGGCCAAAATGATAATCACGATTATTTTGATCAAAATCTTTATCTCGATTATTCTCACGATTATTTGTTGATTTTAACCAAAACAAATTTTATTGTCACATAGGCAATTTATAACTGTGAGAGGGAGAGTGATGGAAGCTACTCACAGAGAGACGGCTGACTCATTATGAACGGGTCCAGCACGGGTCGAATGGCGGTAACTTCAATAACTTATGTGTTCTTCGCCGTGGGGCCCGTGTTAACAGAGTTACCTGCGGAAACACTGGTACAAATAAAGGTTTGCCCCTCATGCTTAACAATATACAGCTGTGTTAATAAAAAATTAAAACTGTGGACAAATGTCAGAAGTGTGGACCAGCGGCCGCTGTGTGGCCGGGCGCGGAGTAAGAAGAGAGAGAGTAGAGGAGAGATCCAACACAGGCACGGCTTTACAGACGAAATGGGTCATGTAACGCAAAATTAAACCATGTCCATACAGACAGCATTGCAGCGGATGCGAGGACATAAGCACCTGTGCGTCCTAGAGGAGCTAACAGCTAACAAACGCTACTAGCACCGACTAGCACTGGTCACTGCTGTAGTCTGAAAAACAACACAGACGGGACAAAATGTTGCGTTTACTGGTAAACTGGTAAACCTTGAGACCGACGTATAACCGACTGCTATCTGTTGAGTTTTCCTCCCGTAACTCTGTCCTCTGGGACTGTCTATATCTAGAAACTAAGCTGCCCGGAGCGTTCTATGAAATGACGCTTTGAAAAAAATAATTGCTCAATCACGAAAATTTGATCGTGGGAAATCAAAATCGTGATCGCGATTAAAATTCAATTAATTGTGCAGCCCTACTACCAAGTGTAGGAAAAATAATGTTTGAGAAGATGACAGAGAATCAACAGAAGGTCTTCTTGCTTTCCTGGTGTCACTGGTGTGGCTGCGCTGCTTTCTGATCATTCACACTTAGTGTGATGAAGATAGCTCAAAATTTTTCTATAATGACATTTATTTGCTTACCTGGCGCAAATAACAACAACAAAAATGGGTATGGACATTGGCTAAATAAAATGTCTACACATCTGTATCGGCTGAGAAATTTGCAATTTGTGCATCCCTAAAACGAAGTGAGTGGTCCGCCCAGGGCCAGGTCGGCTGAAAAACTGTATGAACAGAAGGGGGGCCAGACGTATCTGCCATGATCAAATCAAACATGAGCTTGCTGATCCATCTGGCTCCCAGGCAAGTGAAACACAGTTGTAATATTCTGTAAAATGCATCTTCATGGGAGAAGTTACAATTTTTGACAAATAGTGCTACTAAAAATGAATACTTATAGCTGTGTACAACAAAATGAGTGTGTGATTAAACGGTTATTAAATGTTCATGTAGTCCTAATAAATGCTGGAGAATATTGTGGGAAAGTGTTCACCAAATACTTGATTGGGAACATTTTGGCTGCACTAAGCAGTCACAACTGAATGTAGTTGAGCTCTGAGACAGCATGTTGTCTTATTCTATTTGTTGCATAAGCGTGTCCCATTCCTCATGAAAAGGTGAAGACAAAGCAGCTGCCGTGTTATTTGCATATAAAATAAACAGAGTTCATTACAGGTAAATTAAATATTTTTACTGCTAGATGTCTCCTTTATTGTGAGAGGCAGCAGCCCAGACTGTTCTAATTTACTGGGAGTGAATGGAGTCTATTTTTGGGACTGGGGGGGCGTTAGGTTTAAGCTTGATATTTTAAGCATGGGCAGACCATGGATGGTTGTTGGTTGTTATTTCTACTGCGGTTGCCATCACATACCCATCTGCTTCTGGGGTTTGGATTTTTTTACTGAGTCCACATCTTCCAGTCCATACCTCAGCTTAGCATGGATTTGCCTCTGAGTTGAAAAGAATTGTCCAGAGGGATGATGGGTGGAGTTTGTTGAGCACATAATCACGGCCACAGAGTAGAATTGGAGCAGGTTCCACATAGATCTGTGACTAATGTGGATTTACACTAGAGCCTGACCAGGCCTATATACAGTGGATTTCACAGATGTTGCCGTATGGGCATCTGTTAGCCAATAAGTGACAAGAAATGGCAAAAATGCCAAAGACATATTGTAATTTTGCATTCTTCATTAGTTTCTATTTTGTTGTTAATTTTTCTTTTCAATTCACTTTATCTGCACATAGTATCCAGCATGCGTTTACTCATTCAGTTTATTCTTTTAAAGTGTTTAGTTTAAGTTTAATGTTTTATTGTTTAGTATTAGTTTTATATGTCAGGGGCAAGCCCTGAACATCCACCCGGGCGTTTCCAGTTAATGTGGCTGGGTAGACTGTGTGGGTGTGGTTAGACTGAGTGATTGACATCTTCCCGAATCCCCTGTTAGTGCTGTTGCACCTGTTAGGGCGGGACAAAAGACAGCTGTATCATCCTTATTGGTAGAAGGAATTTGTGACCTAATAAGTTCCCATCAAAGGCCCCAACCATCTTCAACCTGAACAGAGTCTAATTAGCCATAATCACCTGTGTGGGTGTTAAGAGGCTTTATGAAGTTCAGAATAGGTATTAGAATAAGAACACAACAATTGACTCACAGTCATGTTGACATCCCAGGCGCAATGTACACAACACCATTTCAATTAGTTTTCTTTTGTTTATGAGGTCTAGTTTTTTATTTATTTCAGTTAACTCAAATGTTTTTTTTCACACCTAGTTAACAGATCACCAAAGTTATTACAATTCATCCTGAGGGGGACATGAATGTCTGTCTTAATTTCAATTTTCACATGTGTTTGTGCTTCACAAACGTGGTATCAGTAACCCTATAGTACACACTCCGCTCAGACAAGTGCTGGGGCAGCCCCTCCATTCCCTCTGAGGCATACCTCTCTGAGTCATTTAGATAAGTCCTTATCACTGTTGACTGGTATGCTCCAACAGCATAAAGGTATTTTGGGTATTTGTGCCAGTGAATTCAAGTATGGCCTTTGCAGAGGATGACACGCCACGTGTCAGTGAGTGAAACCACTTTTTCATGTTTGACTTTCAACTGTCTAAAATGTCCTCTCATGTCTTTAAGAGATGCCTTGTAAGTTATACTACAAAAGTTGCAAAGACACTTAAAAAAACATTGCTCACTGTGTCAGACTGTAAACCCGTTTTTTGACTTTTGTAACTCGGCAGCACCCCTGGAGCACATTTTCATAGCCATAAATGCCAAAGCTAATCACTGTGGAGGCCTCCTACCGTGCTAAGAACAAGTTTGTCAATGTAGTGTGACAGTCACAGCTTCTGGATGCCAGTAGCTCTGTTTGCATGGGAGTTAACATACTGGGGTGGCTCCTTGCCAGCAGCAGCTGAGCCCCTTCCAGCAGCAACAAGCCCTTTTTACCCTCAGCTTTGTTGGGGAGCCTCTTTTGTTTCAAGCTGCTGCTTCAACCTCATGCATCTCAGCTCTGCTCTGGAGTCTTTTGGCAGGTACACGGGGTTGGAGCGACAGTGTAAGATCAGTCAGAAAGATGGAGCCTGCTGGAATAAGGAGCAGAAAAAAAGCCTCACCAGGGAAACACATTGCCTTTATTTAATCTGAATGCTATACAACAGGCAAAGTCAATCGTTTCGGTGTTCACGGCGGCTTGATGCTAAGTGGATTTCTATTCGCGCTATGTCTGGGCCACTTAGCTGGCATTCCTTGGCTGGGTGACAACATCTTGTTTTATAGCAAATCACTTCATAATGGCTTTTTTCGCTGTACGTTGAGTTCATGCCAGATGTGTACAGCTTTGAAGTGCTCAGTTGGTACCAAATATATACGGAAACGCCATGATGTTTTGACTTATTATAGTCAGCCAAACAACAATGTAAAAAAGGCAAATCATTGTCATTGTTTATGGCTTTCCCACTGTATTCTAAATAAAAGTCAGGATTTCATAATGATGAAAGAGGGAAGTCACCTGACACGCCAGATGATTTGTTACACATGACCTTGATCATCACATACACCCAAACCCCGGCCGTAGCTGCCAGTAACGCCTTTCCGGAAGCTTATTGGTTTGGTACACTGCTGCTCCAACACAAATAAATGACTTGAAGCATGGCAAGATGGATTTTTGTGTCTTCTGTGATCCCGCGATTCTCACGTGATCTCATGACATGGAAAAAATCCAGCTGCTGTGTAAACCACAGAGAAAACACCAGTCAAGACTGACATTGATGATAGACACAGTGTTACCAGGTTATTTGGTAGACTCGTAGAATCTAATGCAAAAAATACATTATTTTGGGAAGCTCTTAATAGTTTTGGTTGTTGGTAGTTTTTTATATGCTTGAAAGGTTGAATTTTTGAGTTTTTTTAAGAGACCTTCTGTAGTCATGCATCATATCATGCATCATATCATAAAAAAAAAAATGGATTTTTTTGAAAAGCAATGGCAATGGACCTTGTTGACGTCAAGGGCTTGATAGTTTGAGTGATGTTGTTCTCGATCGCATTACATTGAGAAGGTTTTTCTAATATTATGTCCACCTCCAATAACAACTGTGAGGTGGACAGATTATACGTTTTAGATTAGTTTCTGAAGGTGTACCCAATAAACTGTTAACTGAGCGTGATTTCGCCTTCAAAAGCCTAATGTAATGCATCAACTTATCCACTTGAGTACTTTGACATCCACAGCCCTTTACTGAACACCGGTAAGTCAGCAGATGAAAGAGCCCACCTTCTCATAACGCCACTGATGAAAAATTCCTGGGCTCTGGATGTGTTACCTTGGTTATCTACAGTATGTTTTATTAGATTAGAAATGATAACGGCATCACTTACCCCCTCTTGACGAATAAATGGACTCCGTCTTAATCTTATCAGGCCTCTCAGGGCTGCGGCATTGCCTCAGCCAAGGGTAAAGGCCAACAGGTCAGTGTGCTAATAAAAGAAGGGATGATGTCATTACCATCTATCCCTGAGTATTAACAGCTGACAGATTTATGAATGTGTGTGTCTAGTTGAACCTTCATGTTGGGGGAATTGGTCCGTGTGAGCATGTTTCTCCTGAGTTTGTTGGTGCTCCAAGCACATGTGTATGCCATTACAATCAATGCATTGGCATATTGTTTCAATGAGCGCTAACAAGATTGAGTAAATGAATAGTTGATGCAGTTCCCAATTATTTTTGCCGTTGATTAATCGGTGGATTATTTTATTGATTAATTGATTAGTTGTTTGGTCTGTAAAATGGTAAAAAGAAATATGGATCAGTGTTTCCCAAAGCCCAAGATGACATCCTCAAATGACTTGTTTTAACAACAGCTTAAAGATATTAATGTTAATATTAACTGTCACAGAGGAGGGAAGAAGCTAGAGAACATTCACATTTGGAAGCTGGAATTTAACTTTACATACTTTGTTTTTCATTAAATGTCTCAAACAGATCCATTTATCAAAATAGTTGGCAATTCATTTCTTTCGTTTTTTTCTTCTTTTTTTTATTGATGTTTTGGTCAGACAAATACAAAACCATAACTGTTAACATTATTACAGTTACATGAATTTGAGTTACATTATGTCTTTTTTTCAGTATTTGCCCAGTCTTTTATATTTTTTCTTCAAAAAAATAGAGAATAAAATAAAGAGGAGTTTGCCGTCCGGCAACAACGCACAACTCAAGCCAGTCCTTCAACAAAAACATAAATAAAGCAGGAAGTCTACATAGTATACACATCCTGTACCAGAGGTAGGTAGCGTCATCCCTCAGTTGGCAATTCATTTAATAGTTGACAACTAATCGATTAACCGATTAATCTTTGCAGCTCTAAGTTGATTGTTTGTCATTCATCAAGCAACGATGACAAACATTCCCTAGTTGCAGCTTCTCAAATGGGAGGATTGGTTGGTTTATATCATTTTAGTTGAATATCTTCAGGATTTGCACTGTAGGCCGGACAAAACAAGACGGTTCAAAACTGAAAATAATAGCTTGAGGCCCAAGTTCTAACTTTCTTTTACCTTTCTTCTCTTGGCAGGTATATCTCATCAATGTCACCTACTCTGACAACACCTCCCACATCATCTACAGAAGATACAGCAAGTTCTTTGACCTACAGGTAATCTTCTATCCCTCATGTACTCCCCTGTATGCTGTGTGTGGGGTGTGTTTGTAGAGTGATCCCTAATTCCATTGATGCTGATGTATTTTGAACATGTCAAACCCTGTGAACTTGCAGCATTGTTTGGTTTAGATTAATGTGTAAGCTCTGCGACTGCTCACTGCCGCCGTGTCTATGCCCGTGTTCTCCACACCTTGTTGCCTCAATGAATCAATGTGTGTGTTAGTAATTGGTTGGGGAGCCGGGGAGACATGGTTTGTATCCCTTAGCATCATAGAGATGCAGCAATGAACCGCATCTCTATCTCTCTCTCTGGGCTCTGTACATCTCCACCCCTCCTTCTTTCGCCCCTCTTCCTCCTCTCTCGCATCTAATCTCTGCTTTACCCCCAAAACGTCAGGGAGCTGACAGGCCTTTTTTTTTTTTTTTTTTAATACAATGAAATGAAATCCACATGGAAGTTAATTTAATGTGGCATGCTTTTTAGTGGGTCGGCGTTAGATTATCTTGTGCAAGCTGTTCTGATTGGTGGGTTCGTTAAATATAGTCTTATAACAGAGGAGGTCTTTTTCTGTATTCGTTGACTTGGCTCAGATGCTTTCTTCGGGGACTCTTATTTATTTTGGAATGGAGCAGGAGTGTGTTTCAGTGAAAACCCTGCCTTGTATCTTTTAGATTGACTGCTCCATACTGAGAGAATGTTTGGGTGCATTTATGCCCCTTGCAAACTCGGCCCACTGCAAGCTGATACCATATGTATATTGGACCCGAGGTCTTTGGGTCACTAGTAAATATGTAAAGGCCATAGTGAGAGAGTTACAGGGGGCACATCTCAATAGCCCCAGTGTGCTCGTCCAGCAGGAAATTATGTTTCAATCAGTGGAGGAAAGGTCCTTTCTGAAAGGTCCCATTGATAACCAGTGGGGCAGTGTGAGGTGGAAAATAGACCCCC
>NC_048408.1:7955760-7969504 GCF_013103735.1 Etheostoma cragini
CCCTGCAACTGATTACTCCCAATGTGGAATCAAAGATAGAGGTAGAATAATAAACACGGAAAAGCAAGCAAAGTATGCCTGAATGTTCCTTCGTTCGGGAAAGACATACATGTAGGGTGAGGAGAGTGGATGTGTGTCTTCCTCCTGATATTCAGCCCCTCACATTTTTCCTGAGAGGAAACTAACGAACCTTAATGGTTCATGGATGGCTTGGCACAAAAATCACTTCCAGTCCGCGGTGGCAAGATTGATTTAGTTAGCTTGGTCAGATGGTGCGGGGCGAAGGTCACCCACCTTGGTCGGCGCTTCATTCACTTCCACGAAAGCGTCTCTCACAAGGCAACGTTTGGCTCTAGTGTGAAAATCTCTTGCTACATGTTTATGGGACTTACCAGATGTCCCTTTTTAAAGCACATTGCAATTTATCACTGCTCACGTCTTACATTGCCTGGTTCCTTGATGTTTTCATTTGCACTTCGACACTCCTATGAAACTACCACTGGCAATACTGACGGACCAGCTTTCTAACGCTGAGTAATCCTCTGTCTCTGGACCTAAAGTAAAGTTCTCTCTGCCAGCCTTTGATCTCACTAGATACCTTTGATGGTCCTGTTTGGTCCCATTGTTTTCCGAGCAACCTGGAGCCTCTCCTGTCCAAACATTTATATGGTGCAGAGACCCTGCTGCTCTCAGCAGACCGGCTAACCTTAGAGGAGAGAAACATGGATGGCCGCTGTGAAACTGTTGGAGAGCGCTTTAACCGAAGCATTGGCAAAGATCGCTGGGGATTTCAAGACTGTTTCCTAGTAATAACCAGAACAGGCTGTCTTCCTGGAAACACACTGGCCCTGGTCCTGGGCTTGCGTCAAGTATGAGAGGGGCCACAAATGTAGCTTTGATTGACTTTGCTTAGGTTTTTTTTTGTCCCTGAAACCAAGTCTTTATGTTCTGCATAGAATGCACGAACAATTAATGCCTTCTTAGACACACACAAAGAGTAAAGTGAAGTAAAGGATGCCGCCCTGACTATTAGAGCCCAACCGGTAAAAGATGCAAGGCCGATGCCGACACAAATATATATATATTTTTTACCGATATTCCGATATATCAGCCGATATATACAGAATATATATATATATATATATATTTAAATCCAGAAACGCGTAACGTGTAACAAAACATAAACAGATTTCCCTAACATGAGTTATTTGTAGTTATTTACTGGAGTTCTCACTAAGATGATATGATAATAATTTGTTTTATTGTCACAACAGTGACAATAAAACAAGGAACATCAAAATATATTAAAGTTCTGAATAATTAAATGTATAAAATTACAAACTTAAGATATGAAACGTAAACAAAAAACAAAAGATTGAACAAAAACACAATAACAAAAATACAATCACAACAATGCGTTGCCAACATGGACGTTGTTGAGCGCCCTCTGGTGGACAAACTAGGCAACGCCAACACTCATAACATGGTTGACCGTCCGTTTATATTTCATTTTTTAAATATTCATTTATCAGAGTCATTTATTTGTCATTATAAATTATTCTGATGAATGAATATTGAAAAAAAAGAAAAAAAAAAAGAAAAGCAGGACGGTCAACCATGATTTTTTATCGGCCATCATAAATGCCAATACCAATAGTTTGGGAAATGCCTAATATTGGCCCGCCGATATATCGGTCGGGCTCTACTGACTATTCAACATTGAATCATTCTTTGTGTCTCTGTCTGTATCACCCTTAAAAGGCTTTGCATACGCTTGTGTAGAAGGATGAATTTGAAAGGATCCAGCGAGGATCCAAAGTGCCCCTGCCAGTGTAAAGCCAGCAAAGTAGAGAAAGTGTTAAGATTAAAAAATAATAAGATCCATATTATTGCTATTTAGTGGCCCGAAAAAGAAGTAATTTACGGCAAGTAGAATATAGAATATATTAATGCAAAATGTAGCCAGAATTGCCCTGTGGGGAGCCATTTTGTGTGTGTACTTTTGTTCTGTTAAGAGTGGGGTGGATCTCATCACATTGTCCACTTATTCTAGGAGAAAAGTAGCACCCCTCTCTCTCCCTCTCTCTGCCGTCCTCTCCCATCGTCTTTCCATTAGTTCTTTATTTGACTGTGGTTTGAGGTGATAAAGCTGCCCGGCTGGAACAGAGCTTTGATTTTTTGTTTTCATTACCGGCCCTTTGTCAATCGAACCATTGGCGTCCCTCAATTAGTCATGGAGCAAGGAAGACAAAAGCAAGTTAAGACAGATGGAGGCTTGAACACACACATGCCTGCCACATCAACACGTGTATGTCAGCTAAATATACAGCAGAACACTGCATGCATTCACTATTATCCATCTCCACACCTTTACATATTTCCTTCCCCCCTCTCCCTGTCCATTTCTGTTTGTCCACTACAGACAGTTGTGGAATGGAACCAAGTACAATTACTCAAGTACTGCACTTAGTAAAAATTTGAAGTATTGTCTTTTCTTTTTCATGCCACCATTTACTTTTACTCTGCTACATTTCAGAGAGAAATATTGCACTTTTTTAATTAATCTGACAGCTTTAGTTACTAGTTACTAGTAAGTCCAGCTGAAATGATTAGAGAATTAGATGATTGAGAGAACTGTTTGGATTGTTTCCAGTTTCTAAAATGTGAGTACTTTAACTTTTAATACTTTAATTACATTTTCTAATGATACTTACAATACTTTGACTTAAGTAACATTTTCAATGCAGGACTATTCACTTGTAACTTTAGACGCACTCTATCATGCAGTATTGCGTTTCATAACTGGTGCCAATTTCCACACACACCATTGTGTTCTGTACACTAGTGGGCTGGGACTCGTTGGTCTCTAGGAGGACCAGGCATTGGTTGATTAGTTAGTGGACAATTCAATTGGAAAATTGGCCAAACTGGTTTCAAAAATTCATTGTTACTGGTTACATTGTTACTGGAGGTTCCTCAAGCTCATTCAGAGTTAGGAAAATGTGTTTGTATACAATGCGTCTTAATGAATCCAAGCTTAATAAACCAATTGTTGTTAAATGTAATTGTTATTTGTAATTTTGTTGTATTTCTCTAGTTTCTTTTAAATTATGCCGTATACAGGCTTCAGCTGTGAAAGAGACCTTTGTCTCAGTCTGATCTTTCCCTGTATAAATAAAGGTGGAAGATGGAAGAACAGAGTATGTTTACAGTGTGGTATTAGTAATTTTACTTACGTAAAGGATCTGAATACTTCTTCTACCACTGACTACAGAACTGCTCATCTTTCTCGTCAGTATGTAACTGGCCCTTCCACTGATGTGGTTATGTCTCAGCCAGACCTGACAAGTGAGTCAAACACTGTGTCCTTCTGTCAAAAGTAGGCCGCCCAAGTTACTCGTCATCAGAGGGGAGGAAACCGGGACAGGGAGAGGAACAGGTCAGCCGGAGTGAGACTGGGAGGATGATGATGATGATATTTGTGGAGGTGATAATGAAGTAGAGGATTTAAGCTATGAAAGTGATGACGGTAAAGAGAATGACAGCAACACGAGTGGCCCTGAGGATTAAGACAACCTTACAACACTGATGATGCAGATGGAACAGCTGAAAGATATTGTGATATTGTGGGTTTCTTCAGGGTTGCTTATTACAAAGCAGCCTTCATAAGCAAGTTTCAGGAGTCTCGGAGGAGTGGGTGATGTGCCCTGGGTGTCCTTGGGCCCAGAGTAACGTTGGTATATATAAAAAGTCTGCGGCATGGCTCACCATCTGAAAGAAGGACACGCTCTGACTCAAGCTTTTTACGAGGGCTTTTGGTTTGTATTCAGTCCGCAAGCACGCACACACACACACACACACACACACACAAACCCACTCTTTTCTTTTTCCAAGTCTGCCCGCATACAAGCCAACCCACAGCAACAGATTTTTTTTTATGTTACATCTCTCCTACATCCCTTTTTTAGAGTTTAGTGTACCTTTAAAGAACCTAACAGACAATATTAGTCTGGTTTGCTCAGACAGTCAGTCTCAAGGTTGATGTTCAGGCCTTTTGTAAATAGCTTTATGGATGCTAGCAGCAGGCTTTCGGCACACAGCATCGCATATTCAGCTCCGAAAATTATACAGTAGCTGTGGTTAAAGCTCTTAAAAGGAAGTTCACTGAATTTGGGAATCTGTGTGGCTTGTTTGATGGCAACATACAGTATGTCGAGACAACAAGGCATTATCGGTATGCCATCCTCTAGGATAAATGGCTGAAAAGCCAGGCCTCTAGCTCAGCCTCCTTGTCCTTGAGGTGTTCTGTGGACATACTGTAACTCAGCCGAATGAGTGAACCCATTGTTTCAGGCCGAGGATAAAGGACTGTTTTGTTTTATTTATGGGTATGTCTATGAGAGAAAGAGAGAAGAGCGGGGAAACATACTTTTTAGCTTCTTATGATAGGCAGAGGAAGGACACTCAAACGCTGAACACAAGAACTGTTCTCATGAGTTACAATCGGGCACTTGACAGGACAGCCCGGGCCAGGTCCTCGCTGGATTGAGAGCAGGGAGGGGAAGCATGCAGTGTTTCCCACAGCCATGGCGAAGGGATCAGGAGAGGGGGCTAAATTTAGGATGAATGAGCACCGTTCAGCCGTTCTGCAGGAGATTTCCACGTCTCAGAAAACTTAGCAGTGTGACTGTGAGGTGACTGGGCAATAATTCAGGCAATTGGAGACATACTGTAAGATAGAGAAGAATGGAGAGTTGAATGGAGGTTTGATGTAAGACAGTAGGCACCTGATAAGGAGATATAGTTTGATAAAAAACTTCCATCGGAAGATCTAGTAAACATTCTACTGATTCATTCTAATTATAACATTTTGGAAAACAAGAATACATTCTGCTGCAGGCTAGTATATCTGAGAGCAAGATAAAAGGGCTTGTAAGACCAAAGTGGTTGCCATGATAAACATACTTAACTAGAAAGCACCTAGAGAACATATACCTGTGACAATCCTGCACAATCCTTTACATGGGTTAGTTTGATATATAGACAGATATAGATAGATAACTTTTATTGTTAGACTCAAAGTCCATTTAGAAAAGCTAAACACAACAACATACAGTACAATTAAAAAGGACAGATACTAATTAAAGAAGACAGCTATACAATTAATCCCATGACGGGGACTGGTAGCACTGACCCTAGGGTCAATAGTACAAAATGGTACAATGTTAGATTACATACAAACAGCTGTTTGCAGATCAGAAAACTCCGATGCAATGACTCTATGATCCCTGCTAGCCACCAAAAAGCAGATAGATGAAGAAAAATTAGCAACAATGCATTGCCAGTCCCATCTCCACAGCGCTGTAGAGTAAGTAATATGAGCTGTTTAAATGAGCTGAGCCAAAATATCCCACTTGGGGGTTGTCCACATACAATGGCGGACTACTTGCCTGTGTTCCTGCTGGAGAAGATATTGAGCCTATTAGGGTTACTAGGGCGAAATATACTGCCCTAGTCTGTTGTATACAGCATGCAAGCTTTATGAGTATGCTCCGCCTCTTCTGTTCTGTTGTTCAGAAAATGGCATCACTCTACTGTAATGCAGCCGTTCTAACCAGGAAAAGACATCACTTGTGTAATATCAGGATACTACGATATCCAATATTTAAGACGATATCTAGCCACATACATATCGATATTGAGACAATATTGATATATTGCCCAGGCCTACTACAGTTTAGTGTATAAGCAGACCTTTTTAACTTGTGATTTAACATTGCTGTGGATAAAAACTGATGTTCTCCCATGGATTTATCCTACATACTTAGCCTCATCCATGGCTAGAGTGGTCATTTTTTTAATAAAATGCAGTCAATAACGCTGTATTGCTCCGAGAAAAGGCAAATACTCAGACTATTGCCAGCTCATATCTTCTGACAATAAAGCTGACAATTTCTGTTATATTTTCACACAGCAAACCTCATACTAAAAGCCTCCAGTGCAGACTGATTTACACTGAGTAAAGAAGCAGACTTAGATCTGCATAAAAATTCAACAGTGAGCTGTAGGAGATTGACACAGTGATCACTCTTAAGTTAGAAGCTCGGGCCTTTGCTACATTGATCCCATATATTTATATGGTGTGTGTGGAGAAGAGGGAAGGATTCCTCTCGAGGTTTGTGTTCTTTGTGTTAAAGTGGAAAGGCCCTCTCAGTGGCTGGTAGCCTCTGCGTGTAGGAGCATGAAGGCAGAGGAAGACGTGCTGGGAGTTCATAAAGAAGTGTCCGTCAGTTATTCTCTATTTACATATCATTTTTTTGGCATCTATGTTTTTTACTGTAGATCAGAGATCTTCAACGGGGGGGATTATACATCAGCATCATAATTTGTGGATAAACCCCAATGATGATAGGCTTACTGGCCCATAAGTAAGTGTGTAAATAATGTGTGAATAACTTTCTGTTAAAGCATCCATTGCTATCCTTGCAATATCGACATTGAAGTATTTAGTCAAGAAGGTTGTGATATTTGATTGCCTCCATATTGCTCAGCCCTAAGTGTATATCTCAGCATCTATATCCTACATTCTATTTGGAAGGCTAAAAAAGGTTTCTTTAATAGAAATAAAATAATTGTCTGTAAATTATTTATATGAAAGGCTAGTTTTTCTGACTACTTGATTGCCTCAATGTGGTGGTTGCCACTTAATACAAGTCCAAAAGACAAAACCAGACGAAAGCCATGTATCTGAAAGTGAAACAAGCATACTTCCCTATGTTCATTAACCGATCTGTGTTCTCCTGATATCTGAAGCCCTGTCCCTCTAGCATTCAAAACATTGAAAAAACAACTTCCCTTCAGGTTTAGTGCTGATCATATCCATAGACCCTAAGCCAATGCCCTGCGTCGCCCCTCTGTGTGCAGGTTAATGAACAGTGATTGGGTAAACAGCAGGCAGGACAGGACATGCAGAACACAGGCTTTCAATGCCACCTGGGTGAAAAAGAGAGACAGAACCGCGATAAAGACACACTGAGATAAGCGCTGATAAGAGTTCCCAATAGAAATCAAAGTGAAACCCTGGTGTCCATCGTCTGTTCTGCTGTCCCCATCAGTCTTTTCCCTATTTGTCTTTGCCTGCCTTCACAGACCCAACTAGTCACATATTCCCCACTGCCATTCATATCTTGTTCCTACAATTTCTCACCATATCGCTCTCCCCCACTGCTCACATATCTTTCTCCACTCCTCCATCTGGCTCTGTCTTTCCTCTGAGACCTTTCCCTGTCTCTTACCCTAACCCCCTCTCCGACCCCTATTCTTGTCTCTTCTGAGTAAGTTTCCCCTGGCTTATCAGCCACAACCTGCATGTTCAGGGGTCAAGTGCAGAGGTTTCTTATATGCTGTTTTGCATGCATGTATCTTTCATGTTAGTCTGTAAGTGTTTGTGTGTGTGTGTGTGTGTGTGTGTGTATGTGTGTGTGTGTGTGTGTGTGTGTGTGTGTGTGTGTGTCTGATTACTCTACTAGGTCTTTTCCCCTTAGACTTACATGGTGAAGGAAATGTCAGTACATCAGTGGATTAGAGCCAGACCGATATATCGACACCCTTCAACCATGTTTTGAGTGTTGGCGTTTGTCCACCAGAGGGCGCTCTACATCGTCCCCTTTTTTTGTTTTTAATGTGTTTTTGGTCAAAGGACTTTAAGTTTCATATCTTTAGTTTGTATTTTATAAATTTTTGTTTTATCAGAACTTCAATATATTCTTATGTTCCTCTGTTTTGTTGTGACAATAAAATATCTATTTTATTTTTAATCGGCATTATCATATTATTTTAGTGAGGACTCATAAATAACTACAAATAACCAATTAGGGAAATCAGTTTTGGTTTGGTTACACATTTCTGGATAAAGAAAAAGAAATTGACCAATATATCAGATTTTTACCAAATAGTTGTATCGATATCGGCCTTAAAAATCCTTTATTGGTCGGGCTCTACAGCTGATACATTTTATCAGAATTTAATTCATTCAGCCCGATAACATTGGAAAGTCTTAAAGAGCTGCAGTCTTAAATCATTTAATACCCACTCAAGTTAGCATAGCGCCAAACCGGAATTAGCCAGCTTGGCCAGCAGAGGTCTCTAGTGCGCCTGCTCAATGGACCGCACTACGTGGAAGCAATGCAGATCCTCTGGGTCATTTTTGGCTCCATGAAGGCCTCGAATGCACCGCTGAGCAACTCTCACAGCAATGAAGGGGGCTCCACCTCGAACACTGTATCTAGTTGTTACTATACAGAAATGGGTTGACCCCTGTGCAATTAGTTTTGTCCAAATAAAAAAATGCTATAAAACGTATGACTGCAAACCAACCAACAATAACAACCTAAATTATTACTGCAAAATATGAAAAAGAGCTGAAATGCAAAACATTATGCATTCACAATTACTGTTTTAGCAGGACAGTGTTGCTCTAAATGAACCACTTTAGCGAAAAAATATTCCCAAACTACAAAACCAAGCTCACAACAGTCAGTAAAAGCAAACTGTAGAGCTTCTTTTTTTTGGGATCAATAAAGCTCTCTTTTAACCTTGACCTGGTCTCCTTTTCATTGAATAACATGGATAACATTATGAAATGACAAGGAAAAACAGCTACGTTTAAATCAAATTTTTCCTCCAAATTAGTTTCCAGTGTTTTGTCTTTCATGCTTTCCTTACTTCCTTCATCCCACTTGTGGTTATATTCCAAACCTCACTTCTCTTTTTTCCTTCCACGCCCTTGTAAGTGTGGGCCATGGAGTGCATTTAGCACACAAAAACACACACACACACACAAGGAGGGCATTGCCATCCGATTCACCCCTTCTGGGAGAGACTGGGGTTTGGCCC
Source organism: Etheostoma cragini (assembly GCF_013103735.1). Classification (NCBI taxonomy): domain Eukaryota; kingdom Metazoa; phylum Chordata; class Actinopteri; order Perciformes; family Percidae; genus Etheostoma; species Etheostoma cragini. The sequence continues at coordinate 7,964,656 of NC_048408.1, forward strand.
ATGGTTTGTCCTGACTGTCAGCATGGAAACTCTTGAGTTGTCAGCATGGCTAAATTAGGTCCTAGGCTACTCTGTTAGTACTGAACCCTGGCACAGGTGAGAGCCCTTCCTCTCTGCCTCTGTCTGCAGTGAACTGTAAGTTGGCTGGCCTACTTACAAACCCCAAAATGAAGCAGTGTGTGTAAGCCAACACTGTTCCTTTTCCTCAGATTGAGGTTGCGGCTGCTCTGGAAAGCGAAGCTGTTTCTCTGTTGCTCGGTTGCTTGGGAAGCTCTCAGCTAGTAATTGGCCTGGAAATGCCACTGGAAGATTTAGCCAGCGCTTAAATATGAAAGGTGAACTAATAAAAGGCAAAGCTCAAAGGGTAAAATGATTGGTTCGTCTTTGTTTAAATGCAATCGGGGTTGGCTCTGTTCTTATTTCTTATCCCTTGAAACCTGCAATTTATTATTAGCTAAATATATAGTAATATATAAATAAAGTCATCTGTGGCCTAATACCTATAAATCACAGCATGTGAGGCTAGTTTTTCATTCGTTTCCACCCTTGTTTTTCCACTGAACCTATTCTGTTCTACCAAGGTTTTCTCACAGCTTCTGCTGTTTTATCTCTTAGATGAATGTATTTTTAATGACTGTGTGTGTGAGTAGAGAATCTACTTCTACTGAACTCTAATGGGAGATGGAGAGAGAAGTATGGATTGTTCCAGTGGTTTGAAAACTCCGCATTTTCCTGCAAAGGTTCTCCAGCAGGCAAAGTTTAGCTCTGACAGGGGGGGGGGGGGGGGGGCTCGCAGGTCTCTAATTGATTTCACATGTGAGCGCTTGGATGAAATTAAATTATGCAGTTTAAATCATTCATCAGCACCTTACACTGCTATTGTTTTTTAATCCTAAACCTACAGTTGAAAGTGTAATTCAAAAGGTGATTACAAATCGCTTGGAAAAAAATATGTAATTGATCAATTAGTATGTCAATGGAAAAATAAAGGGCCCAAAAATTTCACAATCAATTTGTTATTATGCATTTATCAAGCAAAATATGTCTAATATTGGCTGGTTTCTACTTTCTACAAGGGTGGGAATGTATTGCACCTCTCTGATTAATTACATTGCAAATTCAATATCATTGGCTGTTGGACTCATCAACAAAACCAGCCATTAAGACAGAAATCTGGTTTGTACTTTTTGAAGTGTGCTAAAATCTTGCACTTCTTTTATTAATTTAATTGCAAATTAAACATCATTGGCTTTTGGAATCTTTGACAAAACAAGCAATCAAAAGACATAAATTCCTTCCTTTGAGCTTTGGGGAATTTTGATTAGATTTTTTTGTTCTTCTTCAGAATTTAACGGCGCACTAGAACTTTTGGAACGTTAGGCGTACATAATGACCCTGTCAGGTTTGGAAGGATTGCATCCCCCCCAGTAATTTTGGTAACAACTTGGTACTGAAGTACCGGTTCCCGTGACATCCCTAGATGGCACCATATTGTAAGATAAACTGGGATTCTGGTTCACCCCCAGGAGATCCCATTCCATCAAGGGTGTTTCCCTGCCAAAGCCCATCCCCTGACCCTTGTTCCAAAGGCCACAGCAGGCTCGAGATTGGGGAGTGACAACTGAGCGATTGTGGACGGACAGAAGTTACCACATCCCCACACCTGTTGTCTTATTGAAACTAAAGGGAGCCTGAGTTGCCACATGGGGCATAACACCCCACAGTGTTGAAACAGAGCACACATTTTCCGACAAATCCAGCCCCCACGCTACTCCCACACATGCATTCACTGCATAGAAGCATGCAGGATATCATGTTCCATCCAAATAGAAGGTGCCAGCCACGGACAGGGATTTGTCCAGATCTGGTGCCAGGGTGCCAGTTTATATTTAGAGGCACAACTGTGAGTGATTGTGGCTGGAAAGGAACGCCTTCCCCCCTCGAGCCCATCTGAGACATCTGTCTCCCTAAAACTGAATACTGCAGGGTGCTAATGCATGCTGAGACTTGATTCAATGCGCTCCATTAGTTTCTATCCTGCTGTACAAAGAAAGTAAAGTTGGGGGGGCGGGGTGAAAGTGAGAGGAAACATGTTAACTTCCTGGAGACTGGCTATGTGTTGGCTTTGTTTGTTTCTGGTGCTGGAAAGATGAAACAATTAGTTGTTAACCATTTAATTAATTGCCAACTATTTGATAATTGATTTATTTGTTTAAGACATTTTTAGTACCAAAAAGTAAAACTTACAGTATGTGATTGCAGCTTCTTAAATTTGTACATTTTCTAGTTTCTTCACTCCTCTGTGACAGTAAACTGAATATTTTTGAGTTGTGGAGAAAACAAGCCATTTGAGGATGTCCTCTTGGGCTTTGGGAAACACTGATCCGCCTAAATAGAAAATAATAAAATAATGAAAATAATCGTTAGTTGCAGTCCAACTTGCTTCCATAGTCCAGACACAAGCGGAGCAGCAAGTGCAATGACCTCATCATGTCTTACAGTGACACCGGTGAGAACAAGCATGCTGAACCTGTGGCCTTGCTTGCTGTTGCCATGGAAATGGTGCAACTATCACATGACTACCTTGTTGTTCCAGAGGTTGAATGTAGGAATCAACCAATAATGTTTTTTCAAGGCCGATACCAATTATTAGTAGGTCATGAAACCTATAATTGGAACCAATATCTTTATCAATACTAGTTAAGTAGTTTAAGTAGTAAAAAAAGTTATTTTTTATTCCCAACTTGTATATATTTTAAATATTTGTTCTTGTATTCTATCCTATTTATTATTTCATGGATATTCTGTATGTGGCTGTGTGTCTGATATTTTCCTGCTGTAGCTCTGTAATTTGTTATTAGTTTAATTTCCCATTTTTGGGGTCAATATCTATCTATCTATCAATCGATCTATCTATCTATCTATCTATCTATCGACCTATGCATTCACAGTGAAATGTTCACAGTTGTAATGTTACTTTGTTTAAATGCTTTAAACTTAAAGTGATTATTTAATAAATCCAAAACTTGGTACATAACACACAGTAAAAGACAATCATTTAGTGTTGTAGTGTGTGCGGGGGGCCATTAAGTCAGACTCAGTGGTGATTGAAACTGAAGCAGAGGGACACACCCAGAGCTGTAGCAGAGCCAAAGTAGAACACATTCACTCAACAATTCATTAAGTTTACTGGTTATCATCAGGCAAACATCGCAGATAATCTGCAAACTGCCCAAAAGTGGCCCATTAATCAGCCAAGGCCGATAATTGGTCCATCCCTAGTTGAATGTGTGTTTGTTTATTTCCATTCCATTCGGTTCCACTACTGCAAAGCCTGGGGTGAACCCTCACAGTCATATGACTACTAACAGGAAGTGAGGCATCAATCCACTGCACAATAACAGCATGGCATCTAGTATGGCATTTTCCAAATGCCTCTAGCAGTTCCTTATGTGGAGGCTCTATTCTTAGCACATGTGCCTGATATAAAGAAGGAGCTCCTGTTGGTCTAACAGTCCAACCCTGGCCCCGTTGTCAGTTGTTCCTCTGTCTGTACATGTTTCAAGGTTCTGTAAGTGGGACTAAGAGAAAAGGTCTCTATGGATTATACTGCATATTGTACTTTGAAGGGGAAGTGTTCTTGAAGAAGATGTTGTTTAATTAGTTGAGAAGCTATCATACAAATTTTGAATTTCAAAAGTATTTGGGTGATTTGGTCTGTCAGGAAATAGTTTAAATTGACCCAAAACGAGTGCCACAAAGGTTTGGTGATTCATCACTTCTTAGTTTTAAGTCAGTTGTAAGGAAGCAGCTTAACATTCTTTGAAACCAGCGTTTTTTGCTTATATCAATGTTAATCTATATTGTACGTCTACAACGTTTAATTTCCGGGATTGTTCCGGTTGCTGAGGACTATGGTTAACTGCTCCTCAGATCTCTGCAGGGTCAATCCAGACAGCTAGCTAGACTATCTGTCCAATCAGAGTTTTCTGTTGCACGACTAAAACAACCTTGGAACTAGGCCTGCAATGCTCTCACTTCTATATGTGTACAGGCTTGTGGTGAGGTGCAATGTGCTATAGGTGCCAAAAAGAAATCTATGTTTGGTTTGATTTGGTTAAAATTATGGAGTAAATGTCCTTAGGTTTTGTCTTTGTCAATGTCTTTCATAGAGCAAATAACGTTGTATCTTTCCGATCGTGATATTTCCCGTAGACGTGTATAGTTTCCGACTTTCAATGTGAAATTGAACACAACAAACAACATAGTCCGTGCCTCTTGCCTAGCATCGTGGTGGTCCTAAAAGTTCTTCTTTAGTCTGTTGACGTCTGTCTTCTTTAGTCTGTCGACATCTGTCTTCTTTAGTCTGTTGACGTCTGTCTTCTTTAGTCTGTTGACATCTGTCTTCTTTAGTCTGCTGACGTCTGTCTTCTTTAGTCTGTTGATGTCTGTCTTCTTTAGTCAGTTGTTGACTGTCTTCTTTAGTAAGTGGATGTCCGTCTTGTTTAGTCTGTTGATGTCTGTCTTGTTTAGTCTGTTGATGTCTATCTTCTTTAGTCTGTTGTTGACTGTCTTCTTTAGTCTGTTGATGTCTGTCTTCTTCAGTCTGTTAATGTTTATCTTCTTTAGTCTTCTTTAGGCTGTTTAGGTTTTCCTCCTGGGACATGTCTAACACACACAGCGTCGTCTTGTGTTGACTGTCCATCCATCTGTGCTCATCATCGTATGTACATTGTATGTACTTGTGTTATTGTTGAATAGATATTAATAAAATTGTATGTTTTTGTTGAGTTACTATTACATAATACTTTTTCTGACCTTTTTGAATCCCCCGACAACCCATATTACA
>NC_048408.1:7969720-7971081 GCF_013103735.1 Etheostoma cragini
TTTTTTTTTTTTTGTGATAATTTTTGGGGCATTTTCAGCCTTTATCTTTGACAGGACAGATGAAGACGTAAAAGGGGAGAGAGAGGGGGGGAGGACATGCAGCAAAGGGCCGCAAAACATTTGATAGTATTTTTCCCCAAATCGTACAGGCCTACTTTTGACCCTCCTCCACAGCGCTGTGGAGGAGGGTCTGGCAATGCGAGAGTACATCAATGTTAATTGAATACCTTGGATTTTTGACTGTTGCTTGGACCAAAAAGCTATTTTCAATTTCAACACGATCACTACTTGAACAGACCTTAGAGCCTCAATACATCACCCAGTCCTCAGATCCCTTTTGGATCGGGTCCAACATTAAAAAGAAAGACCCCAAATAATCTAGTGGGACCAGATTATTAAATACTTAACACCCATATACTATCTGATGAGATCTGATTAGTAATAGTTATGCAACCAAAAAGAATGAACTATGATTTGACCCTTGCAGTATTGCATTTCCTTTTCATCATTTCAATCTAATGCTGTTATTCAGATTAATGTAGTCCATCATATGAATCAGCTTGAATTAAGTGTTAAAAGCAAAGACACAACAACAAAATCCTGATCTCCTTGAAGGTATAATGTGTGCTAAGGTGAGCTTTGCAGAAAAGCTTAAGTAAGAATTGGATGGTATAGTAAACATTACATCATAGTCATCTGTACTCAGTCCGACAGGAGATAAAAGAATCTATTGTCCTGTCTTTTTTTTTTTTTTTTTTTTTTTTTACCTGACTCCCAACATTTACACCAGTGGTCCAGAACTGTGCAGCATCATCCAATCACATCCCTTCACAACTCTTCTTCACACTCTCTCTGTGCTGGTTACCAAGGAGACAGTGAAGTGAAGTCTGGGAAGTAGAGCAATGGTTTGGCATGAGTGTTTAAAAATAAATAAATAAAAAGTCTCTTGTATTTCTTTTTATTTTTCTATACTGGGAATATAATTTCACTACCTGGACTAATGATGCAATGGTTGTGTGTTTATCATATTAAGTTAGGACAGCAAGACACAAGTGCTAAGCATTTCTTCACTATGGAAAAGAGCGGTCTTGACGCAAGCTCTGTAACTTGAGTCCCACCTGTTCTCACCATTTTCTCTCTCTGTGATCCCACAATTCCTGGCGGGATGGGAGCGCGCTTACTCTTGCCAGGAATCTGTCAGCAGCGCTAGGAAAGCATGCATTTAAGGGCGCGCTTAAACAAACCAGAGACAAATAATGAGTTGACATTGATCCAAGTGGGTCAGTTCGAATGGAGGAGTAGTCTAAGAATGAGGACGAGAGGGGGGCATGGGTGGGTGGTTTGTGGGGGGGGGGGGGGGG